>NW_015506231.1:46377-49498 GCF_001515645.1 Sinocyclocheilus grahami | reverse complement strand
TTCTTCTAAAATGGTTATTTTATCAAGCTCCTATGTTTATGTTCAGTTATTTTACAAACCCAATTCCATAAAAGTTGGGACACTGTACAAATTGTTAGTAAAAAAGGAATGGAATAATTTACAAATCTCATAAACTTATATTTTATTCACAATAGAATATAGATAACATATCAAATGTTGAAAGTGAGACATTTTGAAATGTCATGCCAAATATTGGCTCATTTTGGATTTCATGAGCGCTACACATTCCAAAAAAGTTGGGACAGGTAGCAATAAGAGGCCGGAAAAGTTAAATGTACATATAAGGAACAGCTGGAGGACCAATTTGCAACTTATTAGGTCAATTGGCAACATGATTGGGTATAAAAAGAGCCTCTCAGAGTGGCAGTGTCTCTCAGAAGTCAAGATGGGCAGAGGATCACCAATTCCCCCAATGCTGCGGCGAAAAATAGTGGAGCAATATCAGAAAGGAGTTTCTCAGAGAAAAATTGCAAAGAGTTTGAAGTTATCATCATCTACAGTGCATAATATCATCCAAAGATTCAGAGAATCTGGAACAATCTCTGTGCGTAAGGGTCAAGGCCGGAAAACCATACTGGATGCCCGTGATCTTCGGGCCCTTAGACGGCACTGCATCACATACAGGAATGCTACTGTAATGGAAATCACAACATGGGCTCAGGAATACTTCCAGAAAACATTGTCGGTGAACACAATCCACCGTGCCATTCGCCGTTGCCGGCTAAAACTCTATAGGTCAAAAAAGAAGCCATATCTAAACATGATCCAGAAGCGCAGGCGTTTTCTCTGGGCCAAGGCTCATTTAAAATGGACTGTGGCAAAGTGGAAAACTGTTCTGTGGTCAGACGAATCAAAATTTGAAGTTCTTTTTGGAAAACTGGGACGCCGTGTCATCCGGACTAAAGAGGACAAGGACAACCCAAGTTGTTATCAGCGCTCCGTTCAGAAGCCTGCATCTCTGATGGTATGGGGTTGCATGAGTGCGTGTGGCATGGGCAGCTTACACATCTGGAAAGGCACCATCAATGCTGAAAGGTATATCCAAGTTCTAGAACAACATATGCTCCCATCCAGACGTCGTCTCTTTCAGGGAAGACCTTGCATTTTCCAACATGACAATGCCAGACCACATACTGCATCAATTACAACATCATGGCTGCGTAGAAGGATCCGGGTACTGAAATGGCCAGCCTGCAGTCCAGATCTTTCACCCATAGAAAACATTTGGTGCATCATAAAGAGGAAGATGCGGCAAAGAAGACCTAAGACAGTTGAGCAACTAGAAGCCTGTATTAGACAAGAATGGGACAACATTCCTATTCTTAAACTTGAGCAACTTGTCTCCTCAGTCCCCAGACGTTTGCAGACTGTTATCAAAAGAAGAGGGGATGCCACACAGTGGTAAACATGGCCTTGTCCCAACTTTTTTGAGATGTGTTGATGCCATGAAATTTAAAATCAACTTATTTTTCCCTTAAAATGATACATTTTCTCAGTTTAAACATTTGATATGTCATCTATGTTGTATTCTGAATATTGAAATTTGAAACTTCCACATCATTGCATTCTGTTTTTATTCACAATTTGTACAGTGTCCCAACTTTTTTGGAATCGGGTTTGTATCTTATAAATATAAAAAAAAAACATACAGGCATATGTTTTGCTTTCATAACTTGAATAGGCTCATTCATAACTGCATTCTGATAGGCTTCATCAAGCAGTGAATGATTTTTTGAAAAGTCTTTGTTGCCAAGTGAGTAAAACAACAATCGATATCGTAGACAATAAATACCACACACCCCTAAAATAAAGTAGACCTGAAGATGCTTTATTTATTGAGTCTTTATTTATCAATAATCTGTCCATCCATCTATCTTCTGAAGCCAATGGAAGAGGAACGAAGTGATTTTTTTAGGTTTTCAAGGAAAGACGTCTATAGATTCATATTGTAAAAATATTATCTTTATATTTTGTCATATTTTGTTTAATGTTCTGTTGTTTTCAGCATGTGTAGGGACAATCGAGTGGAGCTGTAGCATCATCCATGTGTAGATGTATATGTAGCAGAATTGTTTTTTTCTTACTTTTTCATTTCTGTGATCTCTATTTTTTTTAGCTTCCACAGAAAAAAAAGTGAAGGGTTCGGTGGAAATGGTCTCACTGCTGTCTCAAGAGGGTGTGGATGAAGAGGATGCGCAGCAGGGGACGAGTTCACTTTAATAAGACACGCCCACCACTGTCAATCTTTGTCACATCATCAACACTTGAGCTGAACAACATATCTGTCACGAATCCGGTCCCCGTAACTCCTCCCGCTCACCACCAGAGGTCCCCTTCACCACACAGACTGTATCACCCTTTCACCCCGGACTACATTTCCCATGATCCATTTCACACTACACTGATTTGAATTTTTTCTTAAAGTAATTTTCAGATGCAAGGGGGGAAAAAAACGGGATAAACACAAGCATGAAACTTGCAAATAAACATCAGTCAAGTCAAGTCAAGTCACCTTTATTTATATAGCGCTTTTAACAATACAGATTGTGACAAAGCAACTGAACAGCATTAATTAGGAAAATAGTGTCAATAATGCAAAATGACAATAGTAAACACTCATTTTTCAGTTAAAGACAGTTCATCATTGAAATCAGTGATGTCAACATCCAGCTCAGTTTAAATAATATCTTTGCAATCATGTCAACGATATCGCCGGAAATGAAGTGTCCCCAACTAAGCAAGCCAGAGGCAACATCAGTGTGTGTATATATATATATATATACTGTATTTGTGTGTGTGTGTGTGTCTATATATATATATATATATATATATATAGACATACATATATTATACCTACATACTGTACATATATAGGAAATAAACCTCTTTCCGGCTGTAATAAGGCCTGATTACCTCTGATGACTGGGCAGTAAATTAATGGCTGAAATGCCAGAAATACATCAAACTGACAGTTAAAATGGCACTGAGCTCATGAAACCAGCGGCCTTGAAATCCCTGATAAGTACAGCTGTATGTTTAATTTGTTGCATATATATATATATATATATATATATATATATATATATATATATATATATAT
>NW_015506231.1:40464-45703 GCF_001515645.1 Sinocyclocheilus grahami | reverse complement strand
AAATGTGATCCTGTGTCCGGTGTCACATATTATTATTAATTAATTTTTTTATTAGATTTTTTTCACTTGATTTCACTAATTAGATTTTTGTGAATTTTCCTGCAGAACCTACTTTTTCAAACTCCTCCCAAAAAATTGTTCATCAAATATTGACCATGATGGCCAAAAGATGTTAAAAGCTTTTTTTATGAGGCCAAACCATTCTTGCATAGCACATCAACGAATTTGATAAAGGTAACACCAAACAGGAAGTGAAACAGTATTGTCCAACCCAATCTCACGGCAATTCATATTTGACAAGGTGGCTAATTCGTACGAATATCGTATGACCTCACTTGTACGAATTCATACGATTTGTGAAAATTCATTAGCATTTTACAGGGTGGCAAATTTGTAGGAATTCGTACAAAGGACCACAACTAACACCACCCCTAAACTTAACCGTCACAGAAATCATACAAAATCATACGAATGAGGTTGTGTGAATTCGTACGAATTAGCTACCTCGTAAAATACGTACTAATTGTCCATGAGATAGCATTGGCATAATCTCAATGCTTTCAACTATGGAAAAGAAATGTGGTATGTGTCATCATTACCATGACCTGAAGGTTCCTGAGCAGTTTAGGGACAGCACCACCTACTAGTTATAACATTTACTAAGGATTTTTTTTTCTTTATGGAATATTCTTTCAGTTTAGCTCAGGTCATCTTCAGACCACACTGACAAAAGTTAGTAAGTTTTAAACTATTCTCGTTTTAACACATTAAGAAAGTTGATGTCAAACAAAAGCTAAGGGTGTATCTTGACACCACTTCTGTGTAACATTGTCATTGTAACATGCAATGAAAAAACATAAATGTAGTGACTGAGCCAGCTATTGGTCAAACATCAAAATAAGTAATTTTATAATATAATATATTTGACTAAAATCATAATTAGACAGAACTGTTGCTTTCATGTCCAGACCCTTAATTGCCTTAATTTTAGCACAAGAAATACCGAAAGAGTTGTTGATTAAAAAAATGACTACTAGCTGATGTAACATTTTAAAATGTGTTTTGCAGCATTTCCCATAAAATACATTCAAATAATTAATCAAAAATGGCCCCATACACAGCCACACAATGTCAGAAATATTAATTATGAATAATGAATATGAATCTGTGACTGGCCATCCATCCAGGGTCTTTCCATGTCTATGGCTCAAGTTGGAAAATAGATGGATAGATAAATGGAATATCAATTCTATTTTGGAGGAATATTGGTGAACTGCTGTAAACCAAGTGCACATTGCATTCTCCTCACAAACCCCCATTTGGGAAACTTGGGGTTATACCAAAAAATGCATTTTTAGGTTAGAAATATGTAGAAATAGCTCCGTAAGATAACAACTTCATATTTTCACAAATATTCACTCATTCTAGAACCACCCATGACCACCTTTGTCTTTCCGTGCAATCTTCTGAAGGGCAATAATGACTATTCACTCTGATTGATCACACCACAAAAATGTCTCACAGAGGAGACAGTAAACAAGTCTGCAGTTGTGACTTCTCCAACAACTCTTGTCCACACTTCTTTCTGTCGCACTGGGACCAGCCTGCCCTTGCATGGTCATTTTCCCACTAATGTAACAGACATCCTGACATTCTATGTAGACTACTGAGAGACTGAGGTCTTTAGTGAATGATAACTTATTAATTCTCCTAAGAAACTCTGGCACATCTTCCACTCCAGCAGCAGCAGATAATATGCCATATCTCATTCTGCATCAAATCCCTTCATGTGTCAAAACTACACAATATTAATGGATTCTCCTATCAAATAATAATCTCTCTGTGCTTTTTTTTTTCTTTCTCCCTAAATGAATATGATTGAATATAAAGGTGTCTGACAGCGTGGCTACAAATCTTCCTCAGAGAACAGGAGTAGAAGGACGTGGCCTGATTACTATCTGCATCTGGCATCCAGCTGTGTGGTGGGCAGGTAGAGACCTTTTATCACCCGACGGGAGGTCCAAGTTGAACTTGATTTCTTTGCAGAGTGACAGGAGGGAACTGTGCTGCATCAAGAGTTGAAATAAAAGCCTCACTCTACAAGTAACATAACTGCCTCAGAACTGTTTGCATACTCTATATTTAGTCAACGCTTAGAAAAAGACATGTACGCTCCCTCAAATATTAACTTTCCTGTAGGGCAAAAAATAAAATACTGCAAGTCTGGGTCTGTGCATCTCTCAACAGTGTTTAACAGCGGAGTCTCTATTAATAGCGAAACTATAAGTTTACCTGTTTCAAGAACAGTGATGTAAGGGATAATGTACATCCAGCCGGTTGTATCAGCCTGAAGGGGTTTATTCTGAGATAACAACCAGCTGGATGTACATTATCCGGCTTATTACACGGCTACTTGCCACATAAGTAAATAATTAAACACGAAATATTGATTTGAGTTGAAATATTTGAACGCAAAGCTTCCGTGAAGACAGCGGTTGCGAGAAAGCGGCAGATTCAAACTAAACAGACATTTAAGGGAAACGGTGCAGTCAAACCACTTATTACACCACATTTCACCACAAAAATAATTAAGGCAATAAAAGAATTAAGACGAAAATGTTTTCAAAACCTTACCAGTTTGTTAGTTCTCTTATAATTCATTACAGTGTACAAAACAATCACAGAAAAATGGCAGCAATCCATCCAGGGTCTTTCCATGTCTATGGCTCAAGTTGGAAAATAGATGGATAGATAAATGGAATATCAATTCTATTTTGGAGGAATATTGGTGAACTGCTGTAAACCAAGTGCACATTGCATTCTCCTCACAAACCCCCATTTGGGAAACTTGGGGTTATACCAAAAAATGCATTTTTAGGTTAGAAATATGTAGAAATGGCTCCGTAAGATAACAACTTCATATTTTCACAAATATTCACTCATTCTAGAACCACCCATGACCACCTTTGTCTTTCCGTGCAATCTTCTGAAGGGCAATAATGACTATTCACTCTGATTGATCACACCACAAAAATGTCTCACAGAGGAGACAGTAAACAAGTCTGCAGTTGTGACTTCTCCAACAACTCTTGTCCACACTTCTTTCTGTCGCACTGGGACCAGCCTGCCCTTGCATGGTCATTTTCCCACTAATGTAACAGACATCCTGACATTCTATGTAGACTACTGAGAGACTGAGGTCTTTAGTGAATGATAACTTATTAATTCTCCTAAGAAACTCTGGCACATCTTCCACTCCAGCAGCAGCAGATAATATGCCATATCTCATTCTGCATCAAATCCCTTCATGTGTCAAAACTACACAATATTAATGGATTCTCCTATCAAATAATAATCTCTCTGTGCTTTTTTTTTTCTTTCTCCCTAAATGAATATGATTGAATATAAAGGTGTCTGACAGCGTGGCTACAAATCTTCCTCAGAGAACAGGAGTAGAAGGACGTGGCCTGATTACTATCTGCATCTGGCATCCAGCTGTGTGGTGGGCAGGTAGAGACCTTTTATCACCCGACGGGAGGTCCAAGTTGAACTTGATTTCTTTGCAGAGTGACAGGAGGGAACTGTGCTGCATCAAGAGTTGAAATAAAAGCCTCACTCTACAAGTAACATAACTGCCTCAGAACTGTTTGCATACTCTATATTTAGTCAACGCTTAGAAAAAGACATGTACGCTCCCTCAAATATTAACTTTCCTGTAGGGCAAAAAATAAAATACTGCAAGTCTGGGTCTGTGCATCTCTCAACAGTGTTTAACAGCGGAGTCTCTATTAATAGCGAAACTATAAGTTTACCTGTTTCAAGAACAGTGATGTAAGGGATAATGTACATCCAGCCGGTTGTATCAGCCTGAAGGGGTTTATTCTGAGATAACAACCAGCTGGATGTACATTATCCGGCTTATTACACGGCTACTTGCCACATAAGTAAATAATTAAACACGAAATATTGATTTGAGTTGAAATATTTGAACGCAAAGCTTCCGTGAAGACAGCGGTTGCGAGAAAGCGGCAGATTCAAACTAAACAGACATTTAAGGGAAACGGTGCAGTCAAACCACTTATTACACCACATTTCACCACAAAAATAATTAAGGCAATAAAAGAATTAAGACGAAAATGTTTTCAAAACCTTACCAGTTTGTTAGTTCTCTTATAATTCATTACAGTGTACAAAACAATCACAGAAAAATGGCAGCAGCTGCGTTTGTATGAAAAAATACATTATATACAGTATATATATATATACACACATACACACACACAAATATGCAAAGATTATTGAACTATGATCTAAGTTTTTTACTTTAAAAATATACTGTGTTTAATTGAATGTGTTACTTGCCATTCTTTAAAATTATTTGTGAAATTTAATGCTCAGTGTATTTTTCTTCTTTCAGTGTTTCTTTTTCTTTGTCTCTTGAAGTTCATTTACAACAGTTAATTTCCTTACAGTTTACTTTTACAGTTTCTACAGTTTACAACACATATTTTGCATATATATATATATTTTTTTTTTTCTCCATATTTACACCAGTCCCAGAACCCACAGCTCAGCGAGAGACCAGTCCAGACATCAGTGGAGTAAAGTCATTGCATCACAGTGTTTTGGTCATGTTGCGTCCTCTCTTTCACTGGCGCTCATTATAATACAAGACTGTTTTAACATATACCTGTACATGCATGTCAGTATAGGACAATCTCTTTCTTTCCTCATCCCTCTCTCACCCCCTAATTCTTAACTCTAGTGTCCCCAGTGGGGCCTCTGTCACTAGAAAAGCCCTGTTATTTTGTTGTGTGACATCCCCTTAAGCGAGATTTCAGTCTGTCCCTGAGTATCGACAACAGACCTCTATCTAGCCCGGACGCTGTCCCGCAGGTATCTGCATGATTAAGTGACTCCAGTTATGAGCAAACAATGAACAATGTCAAGTGTGATACAAGTAAGACTTTATTAACTACATAAACACTTAAACTAGTCTAACATACTACATAAACACGTAAACTGGTCTAACATACAGATACACACACACAGTTGGTATAGGAAAGGGTTAAAGCTTAACGCATTAAAGAGAAGAGAAATAAAAATATGAAACTATGGTGCCATTTGATATTCAGCAGATCTACCACCTGAAGGAAACATCAGATTCTTAGTTCAAACACACCTTTGTAAAAAGGTGCAAATGATACCTAATGTATCAATTAATAAGACTAAGTTTAAA
>NW_015506231.1:34879-40217 GCF_001515645.1 Sinocyclocheilus grahami | reverse complement strand
AGGAGAGAAAATAAGAATATGAAGTTATGGAACCATTTGCATATTCAGCAGATCTACCGCCTGAAGGAAACATCAGATTCTTAGTTCAAACACACCTTTGTAAAAAGGTGCAAATGATACCTAATGTATCAATTAATAAGACTAAGTTTGAATACTTGCACGTCTCGTCTGTCTGAAAGAAAGGCTTGATGCAGTCCAAAGGTTCAAGTTGATTTTTGTTGAAGTTGGTTGATGAAAAAGAATCAGTTTGCGTCAGAGAATCTTGGTGAATGGAAAATCAAGGCCGAAGGCCTGACACAAAACTCAGGATGTCCTGGAGCGTTGTACCTCACATCTTCTCAAAACCTAACAGAACCACCGACTCTGGGCAGGTCACAGCCTCTTCCTATGGAACATGCAGTGAGAGGGGGAGGACTCTCAACATGCCATTAGGTCGTAAAATCTATCTGGTGTCAGGGTTGCCATGGTAACCAGGGTCCTGTGCCTCGTTCACAGACAACTTGGCACCCATTATGTTTATTGGGTGAGGGGTCTGTGAATATTTAAATCAAATGAAAAATGGTGTGTCTGATTGGTCCAGACACTACAAAACAATGGACTGGTTCACAAGTCATTCACACTGTATTCAGAAACTAAAAATAGGCGCAGAATAGAAGAACAATAGGATTTTAAGACTCAATACTAGTACGTTCATATGAAGATTTATATTTTGATCCAGCCCTAAATTTGACTGATTTCAAAACCAGATTTGAATGCATTTGTTATCAAATATAGCGAGTTGATTCTTGATACATTTACACACAATATAAAATGTCCACTTAAAACACTCAACTCAAGTTTAAATACAAAGGATCTTCAAAATTTTGGGATCGGTCATTTTTTTAAATGTTTTTGAAAGAAGTCACTTATACTTATATATTTGTATATACTTATAAATTTGTTTGATCAAAAAAATACAGTAAAAACAGTAATAATATGAGATAATATTTCAATCAGAAACCACTTTTTTTCTTTTTAAAAAATATATCTTAAAATGTCATTTGTTCCTGTCAAGGCAAAGCTAAATTTCAGTGCCACGTAATCCTTCAGAAATAATTCTAATATGCTGATTTGATGCTCAAATAACATTATTTTCGATGTTGAAAACAGTTGTGCTGTTCAATATTTTTGTGTAAAAGATTTTTTTCAGGATTCTTTAATGAAGTGAATGTTTACAAGAGTAGCATTTATAATAAATATAATTTTTAGTACAGTGTAAATGTCTTTACTGTCACTTGCTATCAATGTATTGCATCCATTCTTAATAAAAGTATTAATTTCTTAAAAACAAATGACTTATCCCAATCTTTTGAACAGCAGTGTATATTTCTGTCAAAACTTATTTCTACAAGAGATTTAAAACAGAGCGCAACAGAGGAAATCAAACATGAGAACATTTGAAGAGCTCAGATGCAAAAGTCTCTAAGTGCCGTCTGAAATTTTCTTCTAAAATTAGCATTTTTATCAGGCTGATAAAATGTTTAGGTTCAGTCATTTTACTTTAATGGCAATGTATAGGTCCTTTTCTATGCCAATAAATACAGGAGCCTGATAAAAATGCTCATTTTAGATGCAAATTTCAGATGACACTTAGAGGCTTTCGCATCTGAACTCTTCATTTATAATTAGGGCAAGCCACACCATATGCCCTTTAGGATCTCTTGAGCCTCACTATAAGAATCAAATGGTTGCTAATGGTTAAATGCTCTTATAATACAAGTCAGGGTGTTTGATGGCAGAGTGATAGGAGAAGGGAGAGGGACTGTTCTTCGGCTTTAAGGGTCTCATCATGTTGTAAACACTGACAGACTGGTGGATTGGGTTCTCCAACTCAGAGATAACATTTCTCGTTCTCTGGTCTAGCACCGGATCTCATTTTCTTCCACAGGACTGAGGTTCAGTCATTCGCTCAAACAATGCACACAGGACGCGATAGAATCTGAGAGGCTGCAGCTTCCTGCCTGGATGTATATCACGCAGAGGAGATAAGAGAAAATCCAGGAGAGTGAGGAAGATGTAGAGACTCAACTAAATGTGGGGAATTTGTCAGAAAGAAGACCGTCTTGGTGGATGCGAACAGAGGTTTGAGGGTGAAATAAAGGATAGGAATATTTTGTGAGAATTTGTGAGTGTTTGGATTCTACAGTGAATCAATTCCACTGTTACAAAGCATTCACAAATACACAGCACTCAAACCAGATTATCTATAGTATGAATGCACAAAGTAGTAGTCTGTAATAGAGTATTTGCCAAGTCAAAACTACATGACATTGACAAACTAATTCAAGCATCTAACAGCACTTATTATAACACACAAGTGCAAAATGAAAGCTCATTACCATTTCAAATGCTTATTCTGTATTAGATACATTCACTAGCTATATCCTAAAGCTGTGGGGACAAAACAACAATCTCACAGCAAGTTTTGGTGAATTGGTGACTAATTAATATGCATTCATATGATCTAATTCGTACAATCTGCTTCCACCTCACTGACAGTTCGATTTAGGGGTGGAGAATTGTGCTGTTTTCAAAAACTTTGAAGTTTTAGTACAGCTAGCATAGTACAAATTCATACAAAATCCCCAACTTGTACAATACTTACATTCATAAAATCAAGGAAAATTGCCTATGGCAAAACGTGATGTGAACATCCTCACTGTAAATGACAGCAGTGATCTTAAAGATACCTCATTATTAATTTATTGTGGATCCTTAGAACACACAAAATTACTGAATCCACTTGCCAAAATTTCTGTTTCAAACGCAGTGCTGCTCTAGACTCACACATTTGCTGATTGAATTTGATGGAGCTGTCTACATAATAGCATTAGCATTACAGAGGAAAATGTTCATCATCATAATGCAATTTGTAACATATTTTCTTGAACGTGGCTGGATTTCCGGCAGGATCGATAGATAAGCTGCTCACAGCAGTCAACCTTGGCCTCAGCATGAGTTAAGGGCACAGAAATGGACAAGGTGACACGGCCCAGGGGAAGCAGAGGCTAAAAGGGCTGTGTAATACACTGAGAAACAATGAGTTTGCAGTAGCAGCACAGACCCGGGGCTCTTTTTCTCAAGAAAATAAGAAACTGTACGGTCGAGGCTTAACCCGAAGCCCAATCTATAAGTGTAAGAAATGCTCCAGCTAGTACTATTCGCTTCAAACAGCTTGCAGAGAGAAATCAGCATTCTCCTGCTTAGCTCAGACACGATTTTAGTCATAGTTTGAGCTCTCTTTTCTTGGCACGTGGCGGGGCCGTTCCCTCTGGAGGCAGACTAACAAGAGCGTGAGAGGGGACGACACAAATTCATCTCAGCTTTGGCTGGAGAACGTGGCAACGACAGAGTTCTGTCAATTTGCGCTGCCAGTCACCGAGGGCAAAGCTATGCTTCTCTTCCTCTCTTTTCTTCTCTCAGCTCGCTCCTCACAACCCAGATCTCTCCTCCCTTGCCCGAAAACCCTCTGCCAGCCCTCCAGGGAGCAGCTGAGCCCCTGCTCCACAGCTTCCTCAATCTCTGCCATCTCTTTCGTTCTCTCTCTTTCCTCTCAACAGGCTTCAAACAACTCTCAGCTCCCCTTTTGTTTGTCTCTTCCTTCTGCAAGGCCAATCGGGAGGTTTTCACAACTTCCATCTCCCAGAAGCCATGCTGGAAACATCAGCGCTGCGCAGAGGAGGATGGGAGAGGGGAGGCGGCAGAGGGTTGGGGAGGAGTGAGGGATCATGGGAAGACAGGCAGCGCAAAGAGACATGAGGTGTGGAGGCGGAATGCAGTTTGGAAACGTTCTGCCGATGAACAATAAGGAAAGTTCCAGTGGCTGTGGGTAGTTTGCCGAGTTTGAGATGAGTAGCAGCTAATCTCATCACCTCTTACACTCCTGCAGGCTGTGTGTGTGTGTGTGTGTGTGTGTGTGTGTGGGTGGATTCTTCAGAACAGGCAGGGGCCTCCAGGGTTCACTAAACCGAAAAGACAGAAGAAGCAACTGAGACACACAAGCAGATGTGAAGCCCAGAATAATTAGGCTACACGGCATCTTCAATATAATCGGACTTAAATTTGGCCACTCGCCCTTGAGGCTGAGCAACTGTGCCGATCTCTCGCTGTCTCAATTAATTTGCCCTACCTCATTCGCTTTCTGTGCAGAGGATGATCCATCGATGTCTAACATTCTGCTATAAGGGTTATAAATACCCATGTTGCATGCATGCAGCTCTCAGCTATGTTAACTAACCAAACTACATCAGGAATAATTTCTTGAATCTATCTGACACATCATCAGTGTTGGGGTACAGCATTACAAGTAGAGCTGTCAATTAAATTAGCTAATTTAAAAAAAAACATTAAAAAAAAATTTATGCAATTAATCATGCTCAATATGTTCTCGTGTTCAAAGACAGCTAGATGATATGCAGCAGATTGACACACAGAGGTCCTGAGACCCGTTTTAGAAAAATATATATCACTTGACGGAGCCATAAAAATGTGGTACTCATGTTGCAAGATGCTACACAACAGCCAAAGGCGTCAATCTGCATGCGTACATAGACTAGCATTGAAAGCAATGTTATGCAAGAACTAGAACTTCTATGAAAAGCTGCTGTCTCAGACGGCTTTGACAAGTCATGTCAAAACACAATATAGGAATAAAAAAAGAATAGACTGGCTTTTACAGCTATGTTGCATAATGTTTATTTAATGACTTTGTGGCAATGCAGCAAAAGCGTGCCACAGTTTATTTTCACTTTTGCATTATGGGCGGGGTGAATCACCTAATGAAAGAAAAAAAAATGAAGGCGAGTTCTAACATACGTGGGGAGATGAGAGGAAGAGACGTCATGACAGAAGGTGGTGATCGTGAGTGCAGACGGTGAGAGCAGAAGGAAAGAGGTTTTCCGAATAGAGGGGAAAAGACGGCCGCTTGTTGGCACTTTCTGTACACGCATGCTGCACCCGAAAACTCTATAATGCTGCCTTCGGAGGCAGCATTCCAAGGCAGGAAGGAATCAAGGCACGTCCGAACCCAAATTCTGCTTTACTTCCAGTCTCCGGGGGGAACCTTCTTCTGATCAAATTTTGAAGGCAGCATAGATGTATCCTTCGCTGCCTTTGATATCCCACAATCCTGTGCGTTCCACTCCGTGACGGTTGAGCTAAAAAAATAAAGATGCTGTCTGAAAGTTGTGTTTGGTGGTCAGTTTGTGTGAAAATGTTCTGACTAACTTTTTGCACGTTTCATGTTATTTCTAATGAGAAATCAATATTATAGTAATTAAGTATTCATTTAGTTATCACA
>NW_015506231.1:32231-33419 GCF_001515645.1 Sinocyclocheilus grahami | reverse complement strand
AAGCCTGTCCGAAATCAGTTTCATGAGGTGTCTTCGTGCAAAAACACTGCCTACAAAGTCATTGCCTCATATGGCAGCGAGGCAGCAAGTTAGCTGCCTAAGTTTTCGGATGCAGCCGCAGTCTGGTGCAGCGTGGAAATCGGTAATTAGAGCGTAGCACTTTTCAGACTGGCGGATTGAGGTAGACCGTTCCAAAGTCGAGATTAAGGCCTGTTAGATTTCCCTCTTGGAACCTAACGCGAACCCGCTTTAATCACCAGTGCTTCCAGACGACAACTCACTGAACGGTGAGCTCAACGCCACACTCTCCGCTCCAAAGCCCCATTCACACACGCTATTCCACACATACACACATGCCTTCATATCATTCACCTTCGCACATTCAAGGTATGTTAACATATTGAATACTTTGGGCTCTCTTGTTTTGTTTAATCCCTGTATCGTTATTTAACGTGATTGATTTAATTTTCTTTCTTTTCTTTTTTATTATGAAAACAATTTCTGAGATCGGTGGATGAATCTGCCAGAGCGGAAACCCAGTTTCCAGAGCGTAACCAGTGTCGGCAGGGATTTGTTTTTTTGGATGTTTGAAAACCCCTGTTCTGAAAGAAATTAATTTATTGTGATCTTTTTTTTTCTTTCTTTTCTTTTTCCCTTTCCTTTATCTTGTCTAAAAAACAAGAATAATGTTTTGACTTGAGGGGTTATGGTCTTTATAGATAATAAATTGTTATTGTCATAGATTGTTTTTTTTTTGTTTGTTAATATTTTGTAACAGGGGGTGTTTCTTTTCCCTTTCATTGTTATCTTGGGTTGTTTGATTTTTTACAGTTTTTTTTTCAAAATTGTCTGGCGCCCGAAATTTTTTTTGAAAGAGTTTATTTGGGTTTTTGGGCAACTACCACCGTTAAAACTTAGTGATCTGACACAATTATATTCCTAATTATTCCTAAAAAAATTAAAAATGTAAATAAAATAATGTATCTGTCACGAATCCGGTCCATGAATTTCCAATTTCTGTCACGAATCCGGTCCATGAACTTCCAATTTCATTGACTCTCGCACTACACACTGTTTCACATCTCTCCAGACTACATATCACATCATTCATTGCACTGATTGCACTGATTGCACGTCTCATGTCTCGTCAGCCCCGTTACACAATACTCGGCAGAGGGAAGGAAACAG
>NW_015506231.1:30212-30819 GCF_001515645.1 Sinocyclocheilus grahami | reverse complement strand
GTTTTCCAAATTGCCTTTCTGAAAAAGCTTCTTGGCACTCTGTAAAGCTAATGTTGCTAAAGCTATCATTGTCTGTCTGTTTTCACTGATGCTACCTTCACGTGCTACCAGAATGATCGTGAATAGGTGGTAGTTAAAAATTGCATATGGAAGCAATGTGAAATTGACCGCTTGAATTTGTCTAGCTCATAATCATATTCGGGACTTATAAAGTTCATGTTAGCACGCGAGGGCACCATGAGACCAGCTATGTTGTTATTTTTATAGCGCCGTGCTCCCCGTCTGTGTAATTCATAAATAATCTGTCAGGGTGCAGAATTCGGCACGACACCGGTTTGAACATAAATGGCTAAACACCGCTACTAGCAGTTTCTGACATTTTCAGTGCGTGAGAGAGTGTTTTGTTATTGCTGGCATGATGCCGGTGCACAAGCTCTAGAAACTCCACCCTCTTCTGAAAGGGGAGGCGGGAGCACCAGCTCGTTTTCATTTAAAGAGACAAACACAAAAAAACAGCACGTTTTGGCTCATACCCTAAAAATGGCAATTTCAAGAAGCTATAAAAAAATGATCTGTAGGGTATTTTGAGCTAAAACTTCACATACAC
>NW_015506231.1:28091-28734 GCF_001515645.1 Sinocyclocheilus grahami | reverse complement strand
ATTTATGCACTTGGCAAGTTCAGGGAAACATTTTATCAGTTCCTTTGGAATCAAACCTATGACCGTGACGTTGCTAGCATCATGATCTTTAAAGTTTAAGGTACAGAAACAATGTTTATGAGGATATTTCTTCTAAAAATGACAAACAAGCACCATAAAAGCACCCAAAAAGTAGGACATTTGACTTACAAGTCTACCAAATCGTGTGTGCACATTCTGCCTAAAGTCTCCTCTAGTGTTCCACAAATGAAATATAGGTCATATAGGTTTGAAAACCCATGATGACGTGACTAATTGACAGCAATTTTCATTTTTGGCTGAGCTATCCCTTTAAAACTGAGTTTGCATTCACGTCGTATCTGGATATGGGCTATCACTCATCTCTGTAATAACTTAAAGGTCCAATGTATGGAGGTTTTGCCCTCTGGAGATGATGCTTATTCTTATTCTCATGCCATCCCTGAAGTACGCCTAGAGCAGGAAGTCACTGGATCCATCAGCCCAGCGTTAATTACAGCTGCCCCGCCACCCAACTCCCAACAGAACAGCAGCAAAATAATTACCACAGGCACCACAAGTCATCCAGTCCATCGCATTAAAGCGATATCTGAGACTCCATTGGTCTTCAAGCCATCCAATCACT
>NW_015506231.1:23279-24349 GCF_001515645.1 Sinocyclocheilus grahami | reverse complement strand
AAAAAAAAAACAACAGCATAAAGCGACTTCATGTGACTGTAGGTCACGTAAGCATCAGTATCATGTAAAAGCAGCAGTGTTGAGTGTTGGGCACTCAACATAAATGTTAGGCACTGTGTGAACAAAATTACCCACTGAGTTCAGTGCAGGTTACCAACTGCATCGACCGCATTTACAATTTGCCTTTTTATATGCTCATGTCAGTTGTGATTAACCTCCGCTAAATAGGTCTAATTACCACAAATTTCCATGGCTACACAGAGACGCTTTTAATTTAAGACTGGGTCAGATGGGACATAGAAATGGCTCAAAGGATGAATATTGTTCTCAATGCTAGCCGTAAAGTCTCACAGTACAAGTTTAAAGAAAATGTATTATAGTCACTGACTTGTGCAACCCATCTGTTTTGCATTCTCTGATGACATATCTTTGTCTTTGGGAGCAAAATGACATGCGGAGGAGAGGAAATTCAGAGATTAGGCCAATAAATAATTCACATTATATTACCAAAACTTAGAAATCCCTCCAAATTGAAGAATAAATAACAGAGGGGCTAATCACACATTAGATTGCAATCTCACAGATCCCGTAAACAGTGGGGAGAGGAGCAATGCGTCTTCCTCAGTGTCCCTCTTGCGCACAGTTATTCATTATAAGCCTGTCATCTAATCATCCCTCATCAAGCCCTAAATCACTGCAAACACTGCATATGGAAATCAGGGAGGCCACTACAATACTAAGATATTAGAGCCACAGCTCATGCCCTCACAGAAACACATACATTAGCACTATTCGGACGGTAATTCTCAGGGTGACATCTGTAAAAGAAAATTTGCATGGCTCTGCTGCGATAAAACTTGCGGGATTGGATGACAATTTAATTCACAGAGTACAAGCGAGTTCTGCCATCCTACGAACTAGAAATTAGTTTTTGATGTAGTCAGTCACATGGCCATGTTCAACACAGCAATGAATAGGATCACATAATAGTTTAAGTAAAATATAAATTAAAATATTTGCACATACATATGAGCAAAGTAGGATATGCAAAACATGCACTGCATATATAT
>NW_015506231.1:21776-22588 GCF_001515645.1 Sinocyclocheilus grahami | reverse complement strand
CCCCCTCTCTTTTTCCAGGGGATCTGTTTAACCAGGCAGGGTGGCTTTGAACCCTGGAGCCTTTGTAGTTCTGAGGCTTGCGGTGGCATCTGCTAATGTCAATGCTAATGAAATGAGCGCTGTTCCCCTGCCTGACAGCACACTGAAAAAAGAACACTGAAAAAATAAATAAAAAATTGTGGGGGCATATGGGGAGTGCGTTTTTATTTTTGGGCAGGATCTCTGCATTTATTTATGAATTCATACGTGCACAAGAGAAAACAAGGACCAAAAAACAAAACAAAAAATAAATAAAAACAGGCAAAAGTACCACAAGATTTGCCAAGTCTGGGACTGGTGCAGAAACCACTTCAATTGACAGTGCCACATTAGCACAGAAGCTAGGAGATGAGCATCCCATGGGAGTGTACTGGAAAGCCTTTTTTCCTGAACACGGCTGCAAGGAACAATATGATGAAATAAAGAATTAAAGAAATAAGCCTGGCTTTTGCTTTCATCCAAGAGCTGCTTAGAAGAGGGCCCAACATGACGTGCACTTGCCGAGCCGCTGGGCTCTGAGGTGAAGTCCACTAAACGATTTTGTGGACCGGTGAGAACAAAAATACAAGAGAGTCAAGCAGTGTCAGCAAAGCTCGTCAGATGATCTCCTGTAGAATGGAGAGACAACAGTTCCCACATGAGAATCATTATTTTTTCATGCAATTGAAGCACTTTTCTTTGGATCAGAAAGAAGCAAGTGCCAGCTGAGGGCAACGCAACCCCCTTCCCCCAGGAGAAAGAAGCCTTTTGATTAAGCCTCCTTCCTCCAAATC
>NW_015506231.1:21360-21766 GCF_001515645.1 Sinocyclocheilus grahami | reverse complement strand
TCACACCTTAGTTTCAGTTCTTGAGTGCATCCCTCATGTTCGCCATTACATTCTATCTGCTCTGCGTTGCTCTAAATTAGCAGCTGGCGCTAACTGGCTCTCATTTAGTAATTAGCACCGGTTTGCACAATGAAACTAATGGCAGGTCTCCCTCCCTAAAAATATAAACACATCAAAAGCGATTCAATTAGCTTGCCCACAAAACACAAATGGGAGATCATAGCATTAGGCAAATTAGAATGCGATGAAGGAGCAAAACAACACTCTGGAACATGTTAATTAGACATTTTCAGGCATTACAGATATGGAAGGAGATGGAATTGACCTGAAAAGAGTGTTTAGATGGCATTTAGATGGTATCTCTGATGCAAACACCAATAAGTCTACAAATTCTAGTGACTTAGTG
>NW_015506231.1:18656-19360 GCF_001515645.1 Sinocyclocheilus grahami | reverse complement strand
TTTAACTTGAACTTAAAAGGATTGAGACATGTCAAATTCAAAGTCAAAATTCTTAACCATTATGTGGAGACATCATTCTTTGAACTGTTTTTCACAGATCTTCACTTATTCTTTCTCCATTTCTTTGGTCCACCTGAGTATCTCAGTGCTCTAGGGTTAAAAAAAAAACCAAGGGTGCAATGACAAATTAAAGTTGAATCAAATCCAAACTGACAGTGGTTTTGTCTCTGATCAGTGGGTGAGATTGAGTGTGAAGGTGAAGAGTTACCTGTGGGCTGACAGTCAAGATGATATTGATGGACTGCTTCTTTGATCTAGGCCACTCCTGGGCCTGGGCTCCAGCAGCTTTTAAAGGTGCACCACCAGTTATTGAGGTCGATACCTGGCAGCTAACATGCTGTGTGTTGTTGCCATGGCTCCCTTGTTGAAAGACCAATCCCTACGCTATTGACCCCAGTAACCTCAGTACAGTCCCAAAGTTGCCCAAATTAGAATGGGAAAATGCTATCTCCTGTTTTGAATAACCGGAAAGAAAAATCACAAACGAGATATTTTAAATATCTTAATTGTTTCTTCAAATAAGAAATAATGAGGACAGCAAATAAGACTTATATCAAGAAAAAGACCACAGCAATCTCATATGCCTCCATTAGAATTTCACAGAAAATCTCAACAATTTTGCACATTGTGGTCAGATTTGCAAT
>NW_015506231.1:14583-15007 GCF_001515645.1 Sinocyclocheilus grahami | reverse complement strand
CCATCAAAAAAAATAAAAACGCAAGCACAGTAAAGCATCGCCACCACTAAGCGACAAACCCACAAAACTAAATTTAATCATCAGCACAGTGCTCGTTTCCCAGTGTGAGCCCAGCGTCCAATTATGAATTCATTTATTTGCGATTTATTTTATGACAAACACGCACAGTGCTCCGAATGTAATGGTGCACGAGTCTGTCGTGTGGCGAACGCCTTGCTGAGTGACTGAAAAGAAGCAAAGCGTGATGGGATTGTTCCAACCTCTAATGGGAGTTTGGGGATGCTGGGTGAGTTAATGCTGCGGGCTAATCCTGGAAAAAAATAGCTAAAAAGTGAAAAGAAACAAAAATGGCTTTACTGCAATGAGATTTCAAGGCTGAAAATAGACTGAATAACCATGACTAATAAGGGCCTGGTTAATGCTT
>NW_015506231.1:0-409 GCF_001515645.1 Sinocyclocheilus grahami | reverse complement strand
AAAAAAATGACAATGCAGTCATTTGTTTTGCAGCTGTACAACTGTCAACAGAGTAGACTGGAGAAATGAAATAAGGGTATGATAATTTAGGTTTAGGGGTTTGTCAACTTTAAAGGCAATATGAACCTTTCTCCAATGGACAAAAGTGAAGTTACAACATGTTGACATGTTGATGGTTTCACTGGACATCAGTAATCGGTATTTAGGGGTTGAGCACATCACTGTATCCTCTTCTCTAGCAGTGAAGCTTTAAAAAATCCATGATCATTTCAGAAACCCTGTGAGGAAGCCCTCCCGCAGCCCCGGACATACCAGACATCACCCCTGCTGTTTTAGACCAAAAATACAGGGAAAAAAATGCTAGAGCCAAGTATATAGCCTAGCAGCTTGAGAAAACCACACATGCTCA
>NW_015506230.1:352168-368296 GCF_001515645.1 Sinocyclocheilus grahami | reverse complement strand
TAAGTAGGAAAAAATAAGCATTATTTGTGGATAATTTTGTCAATGTTCACTCAAAAAGTTGCATTAGCTCAGATTAATGGAGCCTACATCAATCAAATTAAAAAAGAAATACAAAACATGTGCTAACTGATAGAAAACAAGTTGATAAACCTTATTTTCAGTGTGGAAGTAAGCTGTTTTCTGTGAGTGTGCAAGACTTCTACTTCATTAAACGCTATTGGGAAATAACAAGAAGAATAACAAAGTGCAGTAAATAGTAAAATTATTATTGTTACAAACCAGTGTGTTTATAATTAAGACAATATATTAAAATACTACGGTAAAAAACTACAGTTTGCAGTTTCAACCAGAATAATGATCTGTTTTGTACAGCTAAAAATACGCAAAAAAATCTGCAAATTTACGATGGCTGTGGCTGTTCTTAGGTGAAAAAATAAGGTGGATGGAGTGGTGCAGATATGACATAAGAGCCTGGAAGGCTAATTCACCGCTGGTTCCTTAGGCAGTTTTCCTACGGGGTTTTATAATGGGGGGTTTCAATTTATGAGAAAAATAAAGCCTGTGGTAAAAAATAACTTTGATACTTTGATGTTTTGTTCTACAACGTAAACTGCACACACCCATACCAAAAATGTAAATTTTGCAGTTATGTTAATTTTGAAAATGTATGTTTCTAAAAAGTAACTAGATAAGACAGTTTGGGATGTTAGTGAGTGCAGTTTATGTTGTAGAACAAAACGTCAAAGTATCGTCAAGTTATGTTTACCACAGGCTTTATTTTTCTCATAAATTGAAAACCCCCATTATAAAACCCCAAAGAAAAATCTTGAAGGAACCAGCAGAGAATTAGTCTTCTAGGTTCTGACGTCGTACCTACACCACTCTCTTTAGTAATAATATAGCATAATGAGAATCCTCTCCGGTTCAAAATGACTGGAGCACAACATAAGGGTTAAGAAATGTACCAAAAGACAAAAATAAAGATATTACCTGCCGTGTTGTTTGCCATTTCAGAAGTATTTAGTAGAGCTGCTTGTGCTGTTGATTTTGACACATTTATTAGCGTGCAGTGCTAACAGGCCTGAAGCTCTTCACTGACCTGTTCTCCATAACACTTAGCAGTAGCCAGCAGCATCGGCGGCACAGATAAAAGGCATAGTCTGGATAACCGCCTGTACCTTTTAGTCCAGTAACTGAGCTGTTTATAAACTTTCTACTAATATCTACTGGCAGCATTTTCTGTACTCCTATTAACATTCAAAAGGAATCTTATAATAGTGCTTAGTGTATATTGCTTAATATAAGGAAGACAGGAAAACGTGTACACTGAGTATCCATGTTTACTTTTGTATTCAACTGCATGCCAGGGAGTAAATTAATTCAGACAGGAGAACAAATGCTGGAAAAGCATTCTTTCAAAAGGCAAAAATAAAGAAAGAAAGAAACAAAGAAAGAAAAAGAGGTGGATTGAAAATGTTATCCCTACAGAAATGGAAATTAATTTAATTCTTAGATCCTTTAGGTTTTCAATAAACAGACAAGTGAAAACCTGTCTGCAGTGGGATTTGGGATTAAAGACACCCTAATGGAGTGGTTGCTTCAAGCAGGAAGAAAATGTTGACTCCAGGTTTATCTTCAATAAGAGACCACAGCCGCACATCACTGAGATGATACTGAAAGGAGCAGCTGAGGTGAAGATCTGTGAAAGGGCACTTTGTCTAAACAATTTATTTTATGGATTTAACCTCACTGCACTGATGCTTGAAGACAAAGCAGATTCTGCTGAAGTTACTCATTGCACATGTGTTGAAACTAACTAGACTAATTTGTCTGGTGAAAAACTTGCTGCCACAGTGTTGGAATGTTTCACTGTACGGTGCTGTAAAGAAATCACATCTCCTGATATTCTGGAGATAAGAGCTGGGGCTTGGGGTGGTGGTGTGGATTGCTAGAAGTTTGTGTTCAGGTGGTTGTTAGGCTGTTGACAGGTGGTTGCTGTGCAATAAGTGCATCGCTAGGGTGTTAGTGGTTGTTAGTGTGACATGTGCTTTGTGTAGATTCCTTGTGTTTAGGTGTGTTCCACTTAAAGCGGTGCTGCGCAGATCGATTGGTATATGACATCAAATTATCGCGAGAGCAATTAGACAGCAGACTTCTCCTAATGCTTTTGAATCACTCTCGCGGTACTTTGATGTCATACACCGATCGGTCTGTCAAGTCGACTTTTATGTTCCCTGTGTGAGCTTTGCCCGTTTGCTGTGTGCCTTGTTTTTCTCCATAGTTACCCTCATTGGTTCCCTTGGTTACTCATTGACCACACCCTTACCTTGTTTGTGCCCATAGTTACTCATTGGTTCCTTTTTTCTCCTGTGGTATATATAGCCCCTGTGTTTCTCTTGTGCTTTGTCAGTTGATGAAAGTAATGGTTATTTGGCTTGCTGGGTATTGATAGGTAAGGCATTACTAGCGCTGTGTCTCAATTCGCCTAATGTCCTAAAAGTATTAACTGTTTTTGTGAAAAAGTACATACTTTTGAGTGTGTAGCAGAAGAGTAGGCAAGTTTTAGGACATGCTGCTTCGTCATAATTAAGTCTTTAACGGACCAATCTGTTGCTTAGTTACGTGCATCCTGTCACCATTTAAACTGCCCCTTCAATCATCCTGTCACATATTCACATCATTCACATTTCGGTTTCATGTAATTTCCTACCATACTGGAGAGAACTGAAAAGGCAAGTTGATCTGCCAGTCACGTGTATTTCATCCCGAGAACGCTCCTCATGTGTTTGCATAATGATACTTTTACAAATTAATGACCAAACGTATCTTTATAAAAGTTCACAATGTTGTTGCAGATGAAATATAATGTGGATAACACTAAATACATATTTTTTCATCAGGCTGGATACTGATTATTTATCACTCAAACCCTTTATCTCCCTGTCCATCACTTGCGTATCTGCCATGTTAGTAGTTTTTTCATACTTTTTATTCATGTTTGTAGTTCTAATCAAATCGCGCAATGTGTTGTGGGCAATATTTGCCGGTAGAGTGTGTACGGATCTGCACTTCAAATTTCTACCGGAAACAGTAAACCATCCAGGTACCTTTGGAATACTCATTTCAACATACTACAATATGGGACATACTAATTCTAATTTTGAATACTATTTAGGGCAGATAGTATGCGAATTGGGACACAGCATAGGAGTTTGTTTTTGGTGTTTCTATGGTGTTTGTGGTTATTAGCATAGATATATATAGTAAGTAGATGGGCATCTACCTCTACATATCTATGGTTATTAGGGCATAGGGCTTTGTTAGTGTGTTCAAGTGGTTGCTAGGCCATCAATAGGCGCTTGGTATGCAATTACTAGCACATTGCTGGGGGTTTTGTAGTGTGTTTGGGGTGGTAGCTATAGGGCGTTTCTAGGCTGTTTGTGATTATGATATTGCTAAGGGTTTTTTAGTGCGTTTTGAGTGGTTGCTAGGACATTTCATGGTTATTAGGGCATCGCAAGGGGTTTGATAGTGTGATCTTGGCTGCCAGGCTATTGATTGGTGATTGTTAGGACTTTGGTAGTGTGTTTTGGCTGGTTGGTAGGGCTTTGGTGGATATTAGGACATTGCTAGGGGTTTGCTAATGTATTTTGGGTGTTTTCTTGGTAATTTATAAACAGTGGCTAGTGTAACCCCTCGTTTATACTTTCCCCACTCTAATCGGGATTCAAATCTGCATTTCTGGCATAGGACACTAAACAAGGACACTAAAGACGGCAGCCTCTTGAGATCAGGACAGTGAGGTTTACCTGCACAGCTATTACTAACTGGCCTCCGTTACACTCACCCCCCTAAGCCTCACTCCCATCTGGGTTACATCACCAATGTAACCCCTCCGGTTCTACTTGCCCCGCTCAGAGCAGAATTCGAACCGGCGTTTTCAGCATGAGGAGGAGGGCATGCTAACAAGGAAGATAAAGACTACTGCCTCTAACGTCAGTCACTAGTGCACCTTTTGAGATCAGAGGAGTGAGGTGAGGCACAGCCCTTAATAGCTGGCTTCCATAACACTAGTGTCACTAGGGTGTTGTTAGGCAACGTCCCTAGATATTTATTTTCAATGGAAGTGGAAACAATGTCATTAGTAAGCACCTCTAATAAGACCTTCTTATATTTTCTTTTCCTCAGCTGTATTTGCAGTGGCATTCTCTGTGGTGCTGTGCTCCCTGCAGGGCTCTTGGGACTGATGAAGGGGTATTAGCATAATTAGCTAAATGTTAGCTGCTAGTCGGAATGATGGTCCCCCGGTTTGGCCGACCAACAACACCAGTCTCATCCAGGCCAAAGGAAGGATGAGACAATCTGGGGGAGATGTCGGGGGAGGGGAAGAAGGGGAAAGGAGGGTTGCATATGGAAGAGCTATGAAGGAATTGCTGGAAAGACACTAAAAACAGATAGAAAGCGAACGAGCAAGGAGAACAGTGATAAGGAGTGAGTGATTAGAGCGATTAGATGAAGTCAGAGATAGAGAGAGAGATTAAGACAATCAACAAGGGAGAGGTCATCTGTACTCCGAATATCTGGAATTGGTTTTGGGTCTGGAATGTCAGAATAAAGTGTGGATATGGAATGCCTCTGTTTGTACAGAGCTTGAGGGTTCGTGTAAATGTGTATGAGTGTTTGTTTGTCAGCTTGGGTTTTGGTTCAAAATCCCACAGGGATGCAGTAATCCGCACATGGCTCCGAGATTTGAGTCTCTAAGCAAAGCTTTTTTCTCTATTTATAAATCTCTTAATCTGCACAAAGGGCCCTGTGAGACACACACAAACCGGAGCAGACATGTGTGTGATTCTGTGTATGTGTAATACAAGTTTGTGAACAGAGCTGTGTGTTAGCTCTACATACACACGCAGGGCATTTGTGGTACACGCCACCTGGATTCAATAAGAAATGAGGGTCATTTGAGTCACAGGTCCTGCTCAAAAGAGGGATCAATAATTTTGTGTGTGAGCTTCCACTTGATGAAGCTGATACATAAAAGCAGAATCAAGGTGACCTTAAGAGGGACCTTGACCTTTTGACCTGACCTAAAGCATTAAAGTGAGGAGCAATCTGAAGCCATAATTTATAAAATTACTGAACTTTCAGAGATGCAGGTAAAAACATATTTACTGGACCTACAATTCTGTTGAAATTAATTAATTAAAGGGGTCATATGATGCTAAAAATAATATTATTTTGTGTATTTGGTGTAATGAAATGTGTTTATGCAGTTTAAAGTTTAAAAAACACATTATTTTCCACATACTGTACATTATTGTTTCTCCTCTATGCCCCGCCTTTTTGAAACGTGTCGATTTTTACAAAGCTCATCGGTCTGAAAAAGCGAGGTGTGCTGTGATTGGCCAGCTATCCATTACACACGAGGCATTTGTTGCATCCAGTGGGGACATAATTACTGATTATAATGACTTAAACTGTCTTTTTATGCGTTGCGTTGCATTGCATTGTGCCGCGTAAACATAAAACTCTGTCTGCATTTGTGATCGGAGAAATGACAAACAACAAGTGCTACTCTACACTGCACAAAACTCGCGTTTGAATCATCAGTGGCAAATCCTTCAAATGAAAACTTACTTATGTAAGTCAGAACTGCCGGCATTGTAGTCTAACGTTACTCTCCCAGGATCAGTAAACAGTCCTCCATAAAATGTGCTGCACACATCTGGATATTTGGGAACAGTGTTGTAAATACAACTTAACCACTGATTTGTAGTCGTGTCCTCTTTTGGAAGACCAAACAAAGTAGTTTCGCTTTCACAACGAAAAACACAGCGGCCTAGCGTGAGGGGAAGCCCCGGCTTAGCGTGCGCTGAGGCGGCGGGGTCGAGAACGGCGCGCCGTGCGGATCCGACGAATGAGCGGCAACCACATTTACACTAAAACAGAGCCGTTTTAGGTAGGCGTGGCTGACTCTGAACTTTTATAAAGAATATCTCTTTGGATTTGAGACTTTAGTCTTTGCAACTTTACAGATCTTCTTTATGCACCAAGAGCTTGTAACACTCCAAAGAGAAAGGAAAAATTGAAATCGCATCATATGACCCCTTTAATGTTTTGTATTTTATATTTAAAATTTTGACAGCATCTGTTCTATTGAAGTTTCTATTGAAGTCTGTTCTATTGAGGTTATATTGTGTTATATCAAGTCACATTGTGTGATATAAAGCCACAATTATGGTATTTTCACAATTATAAAAATATATAGACATAATTATGAGAAATACGTCTACAATTCCAAGAAATAAAGACATAATTATGAAAAAAATAAAGTTGCAAGATATATAATCACAATTGCAAGATATAAAAGGGGCAAATATGAGAAATAAATTCACAGTTACCAGAAATTGTGTTACAATTGCAAGAAATACATTTACGATTACAAAAAATATATTCAAAATTACGAAAAATAAAGTTGCAAATGGGTCATTCCATGTCAACTCAACCAGAGGTCCCCGGCTCAAATTTTTGATTTTGCTAATATTTTTTTCTGAAGAAAGATAAACGTGTATAGTGATGAAAGCCAAAATATTAAATGTCATGGATGAATATTTACTGAGTAATATTGTTATTATTAAAATGAAGAAGGCCTTAAAAATGAAGATACTAAAAGGGAAGTTTGTTAAGACTGAATATCTAAAAAAGGCATTATCTTTAATAATTTTTGAGTTACAGGCCTGCAAACTTTGGAGAAAACTTTGTTTTCCCCATTTTTGAATGGTCACCACTGGCACATAATACAACAAAGATTGCTGAAGTCAACAGATTTTGCTAAAAGACCTACCAATCTCTGTGTAAAAATAACATAAGAATGCTGTCATCTTTCTGAAGTCATTTTTAACCCCCTGTAAATTGTCTCTGGTGAAAATTTCCATTTCGACCCCCCCTCTACAAAATAGTGGATTATTTATCCATGACATTTAATATTTTGGCTATCATCACTATTCATGTTTATCTTTATTCAGAAAAAATATAAGCAAAGTCAAAAATTTGAGCCGGAGACCTCTGGTTGAGTTGACACAATGACCCACTTGTAAGATACAGTCACAATTATGAAAAATATTGATGCAATATTGTTGCGAGATATAGTCATATTGCGATATACTGTATAAAATCACATTATGAGATTAAAGATATAAAGGTGCAATTATGAGAAACAAATTCATGATTATGAGAAATATATTTACAATGACAAGAAATAAAGTCACAGCCGTAAGAGACATATAAATTCGCAATAATGGGGCATAATCATTATTGCAATCTTAGCTACTTGTTCTGGTATTTTCCGCACATGTGATATGCATTTTCTTGCAAATCAGTTCTGTAAAGAACATAATTGTAAATTTAAATGTAATAGAGGGTGACGCTTTGTCCATGGCTCATTGGAAGTGTTGCCAGTGGGCTGGGTTTCTCTGTCAGTTTGCTAAGCCTGAACGAGCTGTTGCATTTTTTTTCTCCCCCAGACTAAGATCAGGACACATTTTGATCATTCTAGGCTAAAAATAGCCTTTTTTCCCAACCCTTTGCGCATATTAGCTTATGCTATCAGCTCAATATGCGATTTGACTGTCTGACTGAACAGATTACTCATTTTATATAACCATGTCAGAAGTAGTGAGATCAGTCTCATTGTCTAAGTAAAGAACAAGAAGTAATATGCAAGCTTTTATTCACGCATACATATACACATATGCTATGCTCATAAATGGTGCAAAAACAGTCATGCCCTACTCGCTTGTAGCTTTCGATGCTTCAACTAAGTTGTCAGTTCTAAAATGTGTTTTCACAATCATCCAGTTTTCACGAACATCATCTTGCTTTTCTCTGTCTATCAATTCTCCGCCACACAGAAAGCTGGCAAACATCTTGACCTTGTGTTTACTAGAAGCTGCCCCTCCCCTCCAGTCACTCACTGTGACCCTTCTTCATCTCGGCAATGTTTTATCTCAGTCCCACACTCTCTCCCACTCACCACCTGCCCTTTTCTTCCAGAGCCGTGAGAGAATTTCACATGCTCTATTCATTTCTGTGACCATAGCCTCACTTCTCTCTTATGACTGTGTAGGATTATGGTTTATACAAGGCCTATGGATTGTTACTGCCTTAGTTCTTCCAAAGACTTACTTGTTCACTCAAATGTAAGTATTTTCTGTCTCTATGTTAAGAACAAAGTGGTAATGAGAGACTCGTTAGAATGCATGTGCTAACACCCCAAAAAGCATCACAGTATGAACTTAAAAGAACAGACAATAAAGTGCAGAATTTCTGATAACCTGTACTGTAGAAACCTAGTTTGAAAAATAGGTTATATACTTCCATTTATTTCAAATAGTACTATAAAAAAAGTATAATTATTATTATTTTTTTTTTTATTTACATGTAATTTAAATTTAAATGTTTTTTTTTGCCCAAACTGCACACACAAAATATATATATAGTAGTAAAATGTAGTATAGTTTGGTTTCTATTTCTGCTGTGGGCCAATCCCATTCACATGGAATGCTCATTCGATCGAATTAGTGCTCCTCTTGTATATTAAACATCAAAAATGTACAGAGAGAGACTAACTGGTGAAGTTTAGAACCAGAAATGATCTGATATGTGACAAATCCCACAAAAAAGTCTATTAAAAGCATCCAATCTTGTGAAGCATTACAGAATATGTGAAAACACAAGGTATGGGTTCTTAGGTTTGTGCTCATCAGTGAGTTTGAGAGAGAGAAATGCTCAGATTGGCTATGTTTGTGCTTGATTGTTGGGTCATCCTCCATTTTGACTTTCTCAATGTGGATAGACAAACTTCTTGTCACGTTGTGTCTGATTAGGTTTCGATTTCTCCCATTTAATAGTTCTAAATGTTTGATCTCTTCGTTCTACTCTCTCTGGTATTACCCTTAACATTCAATATCAGTATGAAATATAGAATATTGGCAATATCTTGTGCTACTTTGATTTTACTGTGTCTATACTTGTTCAATATTTTAAGTTTTTCTGGTTTGATATTTTGTTGAATTATTATTTGTACTATCCCGCCACTTCTTAATAGATTTAGTGCTTTTATCTTTGACACTGAAAAAAAGAGCCTTAGTAAAACTTCATCAGGATGGCATCACTGAAAAGGGGTAACTGAGAAATTTGTTCAATTTCCAGGCTGACAAAAAACTGCATGTTTCACCAACCCCAAGCTGATAACCATGCACAGTAAAGTGTTGAGACTCCCTCCTGCTATAATACAGAAGCCACATGCACCAGACTGCCCTTGGTGAAAGCCAAACCAAAAAAAGCTCAATTTCAGTGCAACAGTAAGTGCTAATAATTCCAAATATTCTAAATCTATTCCATTATGCCCATTTTGTTACTCCCTACACAGCAAATATTCTTAAAGCATAAATTGTCTTTCTCAAAAGTACATTAATACATTATACCTTAATAGACTTATTGATTTAATGAACACATCGGCCAACTGACGTCTGTACTTGGAAATTTAAGGATGTATTAATAATTTATATCCAGGTTTAAACAACACTGCATGCTGTCAGGCTGAAATGAGGGCAATAATTTATACTAAAAATGGTCTCTTTTATATTTAGTCGTGTTCAGGCATGGTGAGAGAAGTAGGTGGTTCCCCTCAAGAAGATTGATGGAGTTGACATACTCCCACCCCCTCACAGGACAACTTAAAGCTTGCAACGCTGTAGCCAAAGATTGCAGTGGTGAGGACTAGAAGCTACAGTAAGACAATTTCCGCACACCCTTGGTTGCACTACTCGTCATTCATGTGCCCTTCCAGTGTACTAGGATGGATCCATGTAGGTCTGCAATTAAAGTATACCCAGGGTTATGAATATACCATGGTTCTCCTTGATTATGCCACCCTCAATCCAGAACTAATTCCTCTCCGGAAGCAACTTCTAAAAATACTGCAAAGGACCAGAGCCTGAAGGGGATGCTGTCAAAGGTGATGGCATTCGTAAGTGGAATCTCATGATCCTTTATGTCCTACTTGGCATTAAAATGATATGGCCCAGATTGCCAGCTTCTCTTTTGTTGCTACTATTACGAAATCCCTCTCTAGGACCATCAACTACTTATTCAAACAACTTGGTGATATAATAAATAAAAATAAAAATAAAAACAAAAACGGGTTCAGCTACCCAACATTCCCTGACAAAAGGGAAATATCAAGACTGTCCAATAGCTGCCATTTCTTCAAATATCTGTATGACAATTTCAGTATCAAAAAGTGGATCATACTTTACCTCCAAAGTGCCAAGGGGGCACCAGTTTTCTGAATGTGTGGAAACTGTTCTTGCTTACTGTACTCTTCTCATCCACAATTCCCCTATCACATTCACTCAGATCAGGGTACACACTTTACTGCCATTGTTTTTGGAAGGCATTTTAAGCTAATGGACACTGGTCGTTCCTTTCAGGTCAAGTAGAATGAATGGTCATTAAATAGAAACTGAAAAAAATTAAATAAAATAAATACCACAAGGAGGGTATTCCTCGACCTTCTACCAATCAACAGTTTAAATTTGTGGGCACCATGAAAAAAAACCTTAAGGGCAGATTATGGGAAGGGGTCAGTATATGGCTGGTCTGCTGGTTTTACTGTGTTTGCAGCATGGAGAATGTTATCCTTTTGCATTTCCAACGACAATTCCAATGCTTCCCACTCTCAACTTTACTCACAGACAATAAGTTCTTGACCTTTTTTTTGAGCCAACCACTTGAGCCATGAATGAAATGTGACTAATCACATGATTGGCTAAAGAAATTGTTTCTGGAACTGAGATGAATGCTAACGGATATCTCTCTCCAGGTTTCCTAGACCTCCTTAGATGAGGGTAACCTCAAGAGCACAGGAATGATGGTGACAGCCTTGATGCCTGAGGGAACAGTTGTCCAAGACAGATGTTAAAGATACCCATGAGGACATCAGTCATTTTGGCCTTACATTTCTTTAGCTAAACCTGAAAGCTAAGCTACTACTAAGTAGGGACATCTGCAATTAGCCAAAGCCTCTAAATTGGTGAAGCATTACTGAGATTGCGAGTAGAGGTTAAGGCTCAGGCCTGGTAACAGGAAGGTTACTGGTTTGAGTCCTATTAGAAGTGCGCCATGAGTCATCACAATTGTGCCCTTGAACAAGACACTTAACCCCAAGTTGCTCCAGAGGGACTGTCTCTGTAATATGTTGTGCTATTTTATGGTCACAGAACATGACAGTAATGGAAATAAATTCCACTGCTCCTGGTTTTGCAGTGATAAATAAAGATCCTATTTGATTAATTCTTTCTAAATGATGCCCTTGTGGCTGGATAACCACAATGCATGTGACACACAGCCTCAGAGAGGTGTTTAATTTAAACAAAAATAACATAAAACATTAAATAAGAAAAATAAAATGTCCAGAGAGAATCCCCTAACGCTCACTTTTAGGACCTGCAAGCACACATACAGTACCCTGATGGACTTTAGGAACATGTGTTGACCTCGTCCTGAACTAAACTACACCCTTCGCTGTACTCCCCAACCTTAAATCTTATATATTCCCCATGGATACTTTACTTTTATTCTAGATTTTATGGTTATTTTATTTTAAATAAGAAGCCTCTCTTAAGCCTGACACTGCATCTGTATTTTTTTCTCAGCCAGCCACAGCGTTCTAAAAATCATTAAATTTCACAGCACTTCAGACCTAGATTCAGAGTTCCCACACCATATTAACAATGAATTTTCATGATTTTGCCATTATTTTTCAGCTGCTTATAATGACTTGGCAACGATTTTTTGAAGCTGGCATAAAATGGAAATTGTACACAACTGCATATCAGGGTCGTAGTAGCTAGTGGGGAGAAAGGTGGTGATGATTTTAGGGGCCCACTGCTGTTGGGGGCCAGCGTGAAAGACGCTTGGGACAGTTGACTGACTGCCCGATCGGTCACTGCTGCATGTCGTCACGAAAGTTTATCATTTGCACTTGTTTTAAATTATTGCCAGTTTAAACATTCAAGTGATTTTAAAGTATTCAAGCACAAGAAGACATGAAATAACTCAATTCAGTACTCGCACGCTGTGTTCTGCGTGCATCGCGGGCACAGAGAGAGGCGCGTTTCTGACAAAGTGCAAGTCCAGAATTGAGTTCTATTTCACATCTTCTTACTCTTGAATGGACAAATAGACCTTGCCAATTTGAACATTAAAGTGGTTCAAGCGTAAGCAACAAGATGAAAGAACTTCAGTGAATGATAAAATAATTCAGTTCTTGTGCGCCGTGTTCTGTGCGCACAGCCTGCGAACACTGAATGGAGTTCTCTTTTGTGTCTTTTTGTGCTTGAATGGATACTCACCCGTCTTGGTGAGTATCCTCAAAAATGTTTGGTTATGTCTTAAAGAGGGCCTCTTTTTACCTTGTCAAAAACAGCTCTGTTGACAGCAACCCATTTCGGTGCATGTCTCTTTAAATCTAATGAGCTCTGCTCACCCCAAAGGCGATTTGCAAATAATCATAAGAAATATAAAGTGTGGGACTTACTTCTTCTGGAGGTGCAGCTGGATCATGAACAGTAGGTACTGATCCATCCTTGAGTTTTAACTTTTTAGCAAAACCTGCTTTGAATTGTCCCTCGTTCAGAAAGCAGTCCGGAGTAAAATGATTTGCACAGACATAAACGCATTTAGGTAGATCGGGAGGCGCATTCCCTTAAAAAAAAAAGTAATCCACTGCGTCTTCAGCGGCTCAGATGTCGGGAGTAAATAACAACTGCTATGTTCATTATTACATCCAACAACAAAACACCTTAATCGCTTAGGAGCCATTCTTGTCAACACCTGCTAGCACGGCATCGAAACAATGGTGAACTGTTTACAGCTCACTCAGGGCGGGTCTATGCTAAAACAGCAGTGTCCGTCAACAGTCGTGGGAGGGACCTGTGCACAGTGACGTCACTTTTTCCCCCATGATTCAGATTCTGTGAACTGCTTGATCTGAGAAAGTGCTTATGATTTGTGGGAATAAAAAAAAAAGCACTGGGTAAACAGTTAAGAAAGATGTGTGTCTTTGGATCCATGCGTTGTGTCTTAAAGTGACCTTGCCTAATTAAATAACTGCTGTTGGGTGTCCTTAATGTTAATCCAAGGAAAAAAAAGAGAAAATCACTCACTGTTCTCGATTTAATTAAATTTAATAGCTTTAACAAGGATTAGTCTATATTTAATTATTACAGTTATATACAATTAAACTATTCAATGCTATTTTACATTTGTTTATTCAATTTCTGTACCAGAACACTGACAAAACAGAAAACAATTTTTTTTAAAGCATTGTTTAATTTCAATCTTTGTTCTATTTATTTATTTATTTGTGCTAGTCTAATTACACAATTTCAAATAGGACCCACGGGTACAACCTGCACCGAGGCCTCGCATACCTCAGCTACGGCCCTGCTGCATATCCATATTGTGACGTATATCCGAGTGAAACAGATTATCAGAAAAGAACAAGAACAAGAAGGGACTTTATTTTATCCATCGGGTATCAACAGTCGTGGGAGGGACCTGTGCACAGTGACGTCACTTTTTCCCCCATGATTCAGATTCTGTGAACGGCTTGATCTGAGAAAGTGCTTATGATTTGTGGGAATAAAAAAAAAAAGCACTGGGTAAACAGTTAAGAAAGATGTGTGTCTTTGGATCCATGCGTTGTGTCTTAAAGTGACCTTGCCTAATTAAATAACTGCTGTTGGGTGTCCTTAATGTTAATCCAAGAAAAAAAAAGAGAAAATCACTCACTGTTCTCGATTTAATTAAATTTAATAGCTTTAACAAGGATTAGTCTATATTTAATTATTACAGTTATATACAATTAAACTATTCAATGCTATTTTACATTTGTTTATTCAATTTCTGTACCAGAACACTGACAAAACAGAAAACAATTTTTTTTAAAGCATTGTTTAATTTCAATCTTTGTTCTATTTATTTATTTATTTGTGCTAGTCTAATTACACAATTTCAAATAGGACCCACGGGTACAACCTGCACCGAGGCCTTGCATACCTCAGCTACGGCCCTGCTGCATATCCATATTGTGACGTATGTCCGAGTGAAACAGATTATCAGAAAAGAACAAGAACAAGAAGGGACTTTATTTTATCCATCGGGTATTGATTGGAGTCTTAAAAGTCATCCATATCACGCCATACGTCTCTCCCACTAGTGTCCTCCTCCTCTCCATTTCTATTCTCCTGCTCCCTCACCCTGCATTGCTCCATCCCTGTCCTCTGACAAGCCCAGACTGGGGAGACGCTCAGATTGGTGTGAAATCGATATTTAATGGGACCATGCATGTATGTTTGTGTAGGATTGATGTGTGTCTCAGAGGATTTTAGAGGCTAAGCGTATGTCAGGGGAGATATTTATTGTGCGTACGTCGTTAAGCTCAGATTGGTGTGAAATTGTGGTTTAATGGACAGGAAATGGTGTGTGTTATTTTTGGAGCAGACCTCTCTCATCGCCTAAGAAACTAATGAGCCACAGTCTCTCCAGGAGACCAAATGCACACACACCAACAGCGATCGGTTACACACACACCTCAAAACTACACACTCATTTATCATTTATGAACACAGACGTACAGCCCCCTCCCCTTACCCATCTCGCACATATAAAAACCAAAACAGCATTTTAGTAAGTGTCAGTCTGTGAAGACAGATTCAATTTCTTATACGCAAATGTGCATTCTTTTGCACATTTGTAAGTCAAATAAGTCAAGCGATTCACTCGGCATTATTCCACAGTCCTGTGTTAGCATGCAAAGATGAATTTGTATACAGGACACCAAAGTTGGACCAAGAGTAAAAAAGAATGTAGCTTTTCTGCTGCTTGGTTGTATAAGTCATGACAGTGAAAGAAAGAGAGGGAGAGAAAGATTTCCAGCTGGACCATAGAATCTGGCATCGTACTAGACAGAATCAAGGTGACCCGATGCCACAGGGTGCATGCACTCAAGCAGACACACACACACAAGAGTCACTCAAACTTGTCTATTGACTTTGATAAAAAAAATATATATACATACATACATACATATGCCAACCACTGGCTAAAAAGGCACTATTTAACCAGTAATCTCTGACCAATTTTGCAGTCAACCTTCATATCGATCAAAACACAAACTAGGGCTGTGCGAAACAAAATAAAATCGCAATATGGTTCCCCTTCAAGAACTCGAGCTGCGTCGAGATTCGCTTTGGGAATGCCCCTGCGTGACCGCGTTCTGAAGCACGTGTCCAATCCGTCCAATGGAGCAGCGAGACGTCACCAGCGGGGTGACGTAAGCACCAGAAAGCATAAAAGCGCATCCGGCCGGGCGCCACCCAGCTTCTGCCCTTCAGTAGCGCTCTGTGTATGTGTCTGTCTATTTACTGTTGTCTGTCCCGGAAAAAAAGCACAAGCACTCATATATGTATATAAACAATGAAAAAGTCTCTGGCGAGTGAACGGCAGTACAAATGCTGTGTTCCTCCCTGCCCACGATATCTGACGGCAGGGGATACACACGATTTGTGTGTCGTTTGTTTGGGAGCGGAGCATGCACAGTCAGCTCTCGAGGGGGCTGGTTGTCATGATTGCGAGCTGCTCTCGCTGCGCACGCTCCGCTCTCGCCTGGCCGTGTTTGATGCGAGCGGCCAGGCTCGCGATCCCGCTGGCAGCGGTCCCGCTACAAGCGTTTCCTGAAAGCGAGGTCACAGCCTTCCCGACGGGGCCTTCCATTTTTTCCCGATCTCCATGCCAAGGTGTCAAGATCATGGGAAAGACTGTATTCTTCCCGTATATATAGCCCCACAGTCTCTAATTATTCTAATATCGTGGGGCTGAATGAGAAGGGATATGGGGCGATGCCAATGGTGGAGCAGACGCTCGCGAGCTGTCTCTCCCCATCCTCAGCATTGTCCCTGAAGGCTCCGAAGCTTCCCACCAGGCCTGTTAAGCTGACATCTAGTCTGGTTGGGAAAGCTTATACGGCAGCAGGTCAGGCTGGCGCATGCTTGCACACCATGG
>NW_015506230.1:350638-352058 GCF_001515645.1 Sinocyclocheilus grahami | reverse complement strand
CCACCAAAGAAACGGCCAGAGCTATCGGCCGGTCAATGGCAGCAATGGTGGCCACGGAGCGGCATCTGTGGTTGAATCTGTCCGATATGCAGGATAAGGACAGATCCTTCCTCCTAGACGCCCCGCTTTCGCCCTCTGGCCTTTTCGGCGACGCAGTTAACACTGTTAACACTGTTAACGCCAACATCGTCAGGCCCCTGAGGGCAGCCCCACCTGGGGAGGAAAGGGTAACACCTCAGTCTATGGTGCCCAATCCTCCTCCATGCCCTCACGGAGAGTCACTGATAACCCTGCCACCCTCGGTGCTTCAGGGCTCGGTGAGCTCCGACGAGCAAAATTCCCAGCTGCCGCCCGGCAACGGTACGGCACGGGAGAGCTCGCCCCCTCAAGTGAGGGTTCTACAGCAGTCAGGTCGGTTGTTCCCTGCCGGTCATCCGCTTCAGGGCACCGAACTGGCTCCTCTAATAACAAGGACCTGGATGACAGGGAGGAGGGGGAATCCGACATGGTAGCTGAACTGCGTCGAGCCACAGATTTGTCCCTCCGGGCCACCAAAGAAACGGCCAGAGCTATCGGCCGGTCAATGGCAGCAATGGTGGCCACGGAGCGGCATCTGTGGTTGAATCTGTCCGATATGCAGGATAAGGACAGATCCTTCCTCCTAGACGCCCCGCTTTCGCCCGCTGGTCTTTTCGGCGACGCAGTTAACACTGTCGTCGAGAGGTTCCAGGAGGCGAGAAAGCAAGCGGCGGCGTTTCAACGGTTCCTCCCTCGTCGCTTCCAGGCCCAGGGGGCTGCTGAGTGGGAGCAGCCCCAGCCGTCAGGCTCCTCATATCGCCAGTCACAAAAACAGAGCGTTGCAGCCCGCACCCCTCCGCAAAAAGAACGGGGTTCGGGGCGACGCTCTCAGTCAGGGTCCTCTCGACCGAAGACGGATCTGCGGACCGTTATTTTATCGAAGAGGACCTCGGCTAAGCGGTCCTGACGCCAACATCGTCAGGCCCCTGAGGGCAGCCCCACCTGGGGAGGAAAGGATAACACCTCAGTATACGGTGCCCGATCCTCCTCAGTGCCCTCACGGAGAGTTACTGATAACCCTGCCACCCTCTGTGTTTCAGGGCTCGGTGAGCTTCGACGAGCAAAATTCCCAGCTGCCGCCCAGCAACGGTACGGCACGGGAGAGCTCGCCCCCTCAAGTGAGGGTTCTACAGCAGTCAGGTCGGTTGTTCCCTGCCGGTCATCCGCTTCAGGGCACCGAACTGGCTCCTCTAATAACACCAGAGGCCAGCCTCGAGAGGCTGGTTCCCTTAGTAGATTTTCTGGTAGCGTGGAAACTTCTACCAAATATCTCAAAATGGGTCCTGCAGATTGTAGAGAAAGGTTACAGAATCCAGTTTGGTTCTCGTCCGCCTCGTTTCAA
>NW_015506230.1:349711-350372 GCF_001515645.1 Sinocyclocheilus grahami | reverse complement strand
AGCGATTCTCTGCAGGGTTATCTCCCTCCACTCTGAAGGTATACGTGGCGGCCTTAGCAGCTCACCACGCCCTTCTGGGTGGTCAATCATTGGGAAGACACCGACTTGTCACTCGTTTCCTCCGTGACACCCTGAGGCTGAGGCCGGTACAGCGCACTAAGGTGCCCTCATGGGACCTGGCTGTGGTTCTGGAGGGGTTATGCAATGCCCCCTTTGAACCCTTAGAAGAAGTGTCAGTCAAGTTGCTCACGCTCAAGACTATCTTTCTCCTCGCTATTTCCTCACTGAAAAGGATCGGGGATCTTCAGGCACTCTTGGTTTCATGCCTGGAGTTCTCTCTGGGCATGGTTAGGGCATTCCTTTACCCGAGGGCCGGGTATGTCCCTAAGATGCCCACTTCTTCACCAGGGCCCATAGTACTTCAGGCATTCTGACCTCCTCTATTCCAGGAAGTAGGCCAAGAAAGGCTTAATCTGCTCTGTCCAGTTCGAGCACTGGACGTTTATGCGCACAGAGCTGCCCCGTGGCGTAAGGCAGATCAGCTTTTTGTTTGCTTTGGTCCGCCCAAGAGAGGATCTCCAGCGACCAAGCAGACTATGAGTAGGTGGGTGGTTGAGGCCATCTCACTAGCTTACGAGTCCTCTGGCCTCCCGTCGCCTAT
>NW_015506230.1:348214-349686 GCF_001515645.1 Sinocyclocheilus grahami | reverse complement strand
GTAAGAGAAGGTCAGTCACTCACTGTCAAACAGTTTCTGAGGCTGTTGGGCCTGATGGCAGCGGCGTCCAACGTGATACCTTTTGGCCTGCTGTACATGAGACCCTTGCAGTGGTGGCTCAGAACCAAAGGATTTTCCCTGAGGGGGAATCCGCTTTGCATGATCTAGGTCACGCGGCGATGCTTACGTGCCTTAGACATGTGGAAGAAACGTTGGTTCCTGGTTCAAGGCCCGACGTTAGGGGCTTCTTGTCGTCGCGTAAGGCTAACGACGGATGCCTCTCTCACGGGCTGGGGAGCGGTCATGAGTGGCCGCTCTGCCTAGGGTCTGTGGGAAGGCCATCATCTCTTTTGGCACATCAACTGCCGGGGAATGCTGGCCGTGTTTCGAGCTCTGACACACTTCCTTCCAGACCTAAGGGGGCATCAGGCGTTTGTCCGCACAGACAACACATCGGTGGTCTCCTACATCAATCGGCGGAGTTATGGAAGCTGTGGGCATGGCCCCTGAGGGGGCACAGCTCCTAGCATCTGGTCTCTCAACTGAGGTTGTTGAGACTATACTCCAGTCCAGAGCTCCCGCCACTAGGAAACAGTACGCCTTGAAGTGGAAACTTTTCGCTTCATGGTGCGGACAGCGACTGCAGGACCCAGTCAACTGCCCAATTGGTACAGTTCTGGAGTTTCTGCAGGAGCTATTCTCTGCAGGGTTATCTCCCTCCACTCTGAAGGTATACGTGGCGGCCTTAGCTGCTTACCACGCCCTTCTGGGTGGTCAATCATTGGGAAGACACCCACTTGCCACTCGTTTCCTCCGTGGCACCCTGAGGCTGAGGCCGGTACAGCGCACCAAGGTGCCCTCATGGGACCTGGCTGTGGTTCTGGAGGGCTCATGCAATGCCCCCTTTGAACCCATACCTTAGAAGAAGTGTCAGTCAAGTTGCTCACGCTCAAGACTATCTTTCTCCTCGCTATTTCCTCACTGAAAAGGATCGGGGATCTTCAGGCACTCTTGGTTTCATGCCTGGAGTTCTCTCCGGGCATGGTTAGGGCATTCCTTTACCCGAGGGCCGGGTATGTCCCTAAGATGCCCACTTCTTCACCAGGGCCCATAGTACTTCAGGCATTCTGACCTCCTCTATTCCAGGAAGTAGGCCAAGAAAGGCTTAATCTGCTCTGTCCAGTTCGAGCACTGGACGTTTATGCGCACAGAGCTGCCCCGTGGCGTAAGGCAGATCAGCTTTTTGTTTGTTTTGGTCCGCCAAAGAAGGGATTTCCGGCGACCAAGCAGACTACGGGTAGGTGGGTGGTCGAGGCCATCTCACTAGCCTACGAGTCCTCTGGCCTCCCATCACCTATGGGGGTCAGAGCGCGTGCAGAGAGGACCAGCCCGCCGCAGCACAAATGTCCGCTTTTACAACTTACACCTGGCATCTACCCCAGGTTCCCAAGTTCTCTCTTCGTGATGTGCTC
>NW_015506230.1:328982-348040 GCF_001515645.1 Sinocyclocheilus grahami | reverse complement strand
CTTGGTAGTATGGCGCAGTTGGTATTCTCGTTCCCAAAGTGAATCTCGACACAGCTCGAGTTCCTGAAGGGGAACGTCTCTAGGTTACGTATGTAACCATGGTTCCCCAAGGGAACGAGACGCTGCGTCTCTTTGCCATACTCCCTCCATCCCTGCAGGCACTACTTCATCGAAGCTGGGTGGCACCCGGCCGGATGCGCTTTAATGCTTTCTGGTGCTTACGTCACCCCACTGGTGACGTCTCGCTGCTCCATTGGACGGATTGGACACGTGCTTCAGAACGCGGTCACGCAGGGGCGTTCCCAAAGCGAATCTCGACGCAGCGTCTCATTCCCTCAGGGAACCATGGTTACATACATAACCTAGAGACGTTTAGCACGATTAAAAAAAAAATCTGCAATGTAAATAAATATGTGTATGTGTAGACTGAAATAAGGCACTGTCTTCATTTTCACACAAGCAGCCCATGATCCAGTGTTTTCAGTGTCTCAGAGTGGCTCAGTTTGTAGTAAATGCTGCTCTAAACAAACTAATTTCGACATGTGCCAAGTTTTGGTAATTTATTATGTGTATCTGGGAACACAACATGTGTCAACCATCTTTCCATAACTGTAATGTCTCATTCCCTCAGGGAACCATGGTTACATACGTAACCTAGAGACGTTTAGCACGATTAAAAAAAAAAATCTGCAATGTAAATAAATATGTGTATGTGTAGACTGAAATAAGGCACTGTCTTCATTTTCACACAAGCAGCCCATGATCCAGTGTTTTCAGTGTCTCAGAGTGGCTCAGTTTGTAGTAAATGCTGCTCTAAACAAACTAATTTCGACATGTGCCAAGTTTTGGTAATTTATTATGTGTATCTGGGAACACAACATGTGTCAACCATCTTTCCATAACTGTAATGAGAAGCACTTATCAACAAACAAGACCTTTTAAGGGCTCCTTGCGTTTTTTTTTTTTTTTGCCATAATAAAGGTTAGTATTGTAATTTTCCTGTTGTACTATAAAATAAAGTTATTATTTTTCTTAAATACTGTTTAAGTGAAACATTTCTTTAGTTTAATAGTTTTATTTAGTAATAATATTATAATTTAATTTACTGTATATATATTCTATCATACTCATAATAAAATATTAATATTATTATCATATTAAAAGTCATATTGATATAATTATTGTTGGCCAAATTGTGCAGTCTTACAAAAACATACAGCAATCCTGGAGCTTTTTATTTAAGCATTTAATCGCAATTTGACATAACACCAACCATAGAATTTAAAGGAAAACCATAAAGAGAGTACATAAATCCTGTTAATGTACTCTGTTCTCAAGTATTCCCCTTGGACACTATATTTTATGGTCATTTTATTTAAAATAAAACTCCTGACTTCATATCCACTGTGTCTGTCTGTGATCATTTTGATACAGCTCGTTCAAAATCATTATATTGCACTTGTGTCTAGTCCTACATTCAGGGTTCCCACAACATTTGACCAATCAATATCCATGATTTTTCCAGCCAGTTATTTTAAGCTGATTAGATATTTCAGAGCTGATCATATTGAAAACTTACTCATTAAGTTTCCATAACTCTAAAACTATTATTTTCCTTGAGTCTGGAAATTATGATTTGTAAATTCCCAGGGTTCCATGACTGTGGAAACACGGTAGATTATCTAAATTACACATGCATCAGCTGGAAAAAATCTACTAAGACCCACTGCCAAAAACACAACTTGTACAAAATCCTGCTACATAGGCCAAGCAAACACTCAAAGACACTATTTAAAATTTAATTTCAGCCCAGTTTTGCAGTAAATCTTCACAGCACACAAAAGCATAAGAAAACCAATCACATGAAGGCATGAACCAATCCCACGTGCTCTCAGTTTAAGTGCTCTATGCAGTGGGCATGAACGAATGGGTCATGCCTTCTTTCTCCTTAAATGGCCTCGCTCTCGTGCCGTTCCAGGGCGGGAGGCAGTGTGACACCACAAGGACCCTCAAAGTGATATCTGTTGGTGGAAATACATCTCAAATAAACCACACGCAGGTGTTCAATTTGTTTTGTGAAATCTACTGTTCAGTGTTTGCTCAAATGCGACAGTGAGACACGTCACTTAGAGTCAGAGCACATGTGGAGGCTTGTGTGCAATAGAGCAGCTATGCGTTATCCTGTTGAATGGGCTGACTGAGAGGCATCTCTGTGACTCATGTAAAGTGATAGTTTGTGTATTTTTATGTCTTACTTAAAGCGCTTAGTAGCAGGTGTGCACTCCATGTTGAATTCAGTTACAGGCACTCCTCTACCTGCCACCTGAGGAGCGAACATAGCTGCTGGGTAAACTACGGAGGAGGTGCCCACCTAGAGACATGAAAACAAAAAATAGACAAACACAGAATACAGTCAGAGCTGACAAATTCTTTACGTAAAGCTGTCAGCACACGCTCATCTGTATGAGGGATTAACAATATTGTGTTGTAAATATTTTAGGCAGACATTTACGCTCCGTTCCAAAACAGGCAGCTACCTTCTTAGTCACAGACCTCGCAAACCTATGTTCAAAACAGCAGAAATATGTTAACCGGTATAATTTTTTTTAAATAGTATTTTAGAGTATTGTTTCTGTTGCGGTTATGCCAGGGTTTCCTGCAATGCTGAATCTCTAGAGTCACAGTCTAAAAAACATAAATCACATTTACTCGAATTGTAAGTGTAATTTAGCAGTCTGAATTGAATGTGATGTGATAAAAAGACTGGGCACCTCGCGAGCTGCACGAAAAAAACAAACTTAGAACTCCAGTGATGTCCGATTCATGAACAAATGACCCATTTGAGCAGCTTCTTTAAATGATTAATTTTAACTCATATTAAAATAATTAAAATAATAATACTGTTTTGAATCAATTCACAAAATTCCTCAAAGCAGTTACTAAATCTACATCTGACTTACTTAATAAACTGCTAAATAGCTTTCCTTTCAGCAATGTCTGTTTTGAAATTAAGCTATTTTGCATGCTGAAAGCTTGTGAAATTTACTGACTGTTTGTGTAGAACTGATCTCTGGTAATTGATTCAAATGGAGTTTGGTGTTAGCCTGTTGCTAAGCTAACAACTCAATACTTCAGTAAGCTAAAAATAATAACGTGACGCCAATTTTGGATTTCAATAAAATAAGGTATTATAGATGGCAGAATAAAAATTGCAGCCTAAGTTCTGGCATATTCTTGATGCCTTAAAATCCTTTCTAGCAGCTCACTAGGTTCTGTAATAGAGTTTCATGCATTAATCTGTTATTACTCACAACTAAGCAGAGATCACATATTTCCAGCTCCTGCTCCACAGCGGTGAGAATATCTGAATCCAGAGTCTCTCCAAACCAAACCACATGAGGCCTCAGCAATCCGTTACAGCCACTCCTGTCACACCTATAACCACAAAGTACAAAACTAACATCTTTGAACATGAATCATTAGACACCTGGATATATGCTGCCTACTGTTGGAGAAAAGTGTTACTATTCAAGTTATTTCTCTTTTGATCCTTACATCTTTTTTTATAAATTGCCCCATGAAGTCCAGCTATAACGGTTGTTGAGGTTATTACAATTTAACATTACAGTTTTGTATTTTAATATATTTAAAAATGTAATTTATTCTTGTCATGCAAAGCAGAATTTTCAGCAGCCATTACTCCAGTCTTCAGTGTCACAGGATCCGTCAGAAATCATTCTGCTATGCGTACAGTATAATATCGGTGCTCAAGAAACATTTCTCATCATTTCATAATGGAATGGCACCTGGTAAAATAGCTGTATTTAACAAAGTCTCGCATTTTCTGACTAATCAGCAAAATCTACTGATCTGCATTTAAAGGGGTCATATGATGCGATTTACATTTTTCCTTTCTCTTTGGAGTGTTACAAGCTCTTGGTGCATAAAGAAGATCTGTAAAGCTACAAAGATCAAAGAGATAGTCTTTATAAAAGTTAAGAGTCAACAACGCCTACCTAATATGGCTCATTCTAACACGCCCCCACATGTCTATGTCACGATGTGGGAAGATTTGCATAATGCTGCCCAAATGTTCACGCAAAGAAAGAAGGCGTAACTTTTATTCTCGCTGTAGTATTTTTGCTGCCGCCATGTCGTGAAGACACTGTGTTTTTTGGGAAAGCGAAACTACTTTGATTGGTCTTCCAAAAGAGGACGATATCCGCTTCGTCATGCCTAGAGCTGATCTGTGCTGGTCGCTGAGGAAATACATCAACTTCGCGCTGTGGATCACCGGATCAGCTTTCACCGTGGATGAAGCAGAGTCCAGCCCGGGGTCGTCACATGTGGCTACCGTAAGCCCGCCGGCCGCTCCTTCGTCGAATCCGCCGGCCACGCCGTTCTCAAGCCCACCGGCCTCCGCTCACTCAAGCCCGCCGTGTGTGACGCTGTGTGTTTCGTTGTGAAAGCGAAACTACTTTGATTGGTCTTCCAAAAGAGGACAAGACTAGAAATCAGTGGTTACGTTGTATTTACAACACTGTTCCAGAACACTTCAACCCAAATATTCAGATGTGTGCAGCACATTTTATGGAGGACTGTTTCCAGATCCTGGGAGAGTAGACTACAATGCCGGTTGTTCTGACTCACAGACTGTAAGTACGTTTTAATTGAAAGAATTTGCCACTGATGATTCAAAAGCGAGTTTTTTGGGCAGTGTAGAGTAGCGCTTGTTGTTTGTCGTTTCTCCGATCACAAATGCAGACATGGTTTTATGTTTACGCGGCGCGATGCAATGCGTAAAAAGACAGTATAAGTCATTATAATCCGTAATTATGTCCCCACTGGATGCAACAAATGCCTCGTTTATAATGGGTTTTAATGTTTTTTTCTCATCGCTCCGGCTAGGACACAGCATCACAGTATGGTAAGGCGCGTAACATTTCCGTCACACGCTTGAGGTATTCGACCAATCACAATGCACTGGATAGCTGGTCAATCAGAGCACACCTCACTTTTCAGACCGATGAGATTTATAAAAATCGACGCGTTTCAGAAAGGCGGGGCATAGAGGAGAAACAATAATGTACAGTATGTGGAAAAGAATGTGTTTTTTGAACCTTAAACCGCATAAACACATTTCATTACACCAAATACACAACATAATGTTCTTTTTAGCAACATCATATGACCCCTTTAATAAAGCCCACAATCACAAACCTGGGCAGGTGCTCCACTGGTATTCTGGCATCCTTGGAACTGGGGTCAGGCTCTCTGAGAATTGAAAAAAGAAAGAGAAAAGCAAATAAATAGAGTGCAGTCTCTTGTGGTTTAAATATTTGATGAAATAATGGTGATGTGTTTGCATGAGCTTTTACCCTTTCCCCTCTAGAGCAGGACAGATTGGACTCTTGTGGTTGGCTTTGACTTCTCCACAGCTCATGCAGCGGGTTTTAAATAGACTACCTAGAGAGAGAGTTTGAGAGAGAGAGAGGGAGAGGGAGATAGATCAGTTGAAGGGAATATCCTCAATTTGAAGGAATGATTTTATGGAAAGATGGGACAAAATCCCCACCAACCAAATAGATGCCCTATCATTTTCATTTCTGTTAATCAGATGTTAACCAATAATAAATGTACAATAATGGTGTCATGCTCCAGTCCTGGTTTGAGTAGCTGTTGTCTCACCGTGGATTTCATAGACATGTTTGGAATCAGCACTATGGTGCAGCTCATCGATGTTCTGAGTGATGATCACAACAGAGCGCCCCTGCTTACTGAGACGGGACTCACACTCTGCTATAGCCAGGTGTGCTGGGTTTGGCATCTTACTGCGCATAACCGGCAAAATAATATACAATTAATTGAAATTAATTAATTGTTGTTTAATGATTATTAATAATTGTTTAATTGCAACCCCAGTGTTTAAATATATAATGACATGTGATGCTGAAAGTCACTGGTAAAATGTAAAAAATGTAACAATAATCATCTTTCTGTTGTAGTTTACAATTATAATATAGTGATGTTTGATATTGTTACCTACAACTGAAATTTTGGTATTGTGACAACATTAATAATGACAATTGATTTTTTTTTTAAACGCAAGCATGCATCTCATAACCATCTACCTTACTATTGTAAAGTAACTCCACCCCCTTGTGGATGCTGTGTGAATTTCAGTCCCAGAAATAAATACTGACATTCCAGGGGCCTCATTTATCAACAGTGCGTACGCACAGATGTGTGCGTAAGAAAAGTTTCACGCAAAGTGTGGGATCTACCAACTTGTACTTATACGTAGAAATGTGTGTAAATATAAGCACACCTTTGAGCATGCTTACGCAGATAATCTAGTGGCAGAATAGCGACACTACACAGAAAAACATTTAAGAGTGTCACAGTATGCATTAAGCAATCCACATGTCCTGTGTTTCCTTTAATTATAAAACACTCAATTTATAATTTGTCTGGTTTTAAACAGACAATTTGCCTAATTGGTGTCAACCCCTATAAAACAGCTGTGACAAATGTTTGCAATGGCTTATCTTGCGTTATTGGAAGACTTGGCAAACAATGCGCTCCGCAGAGAATGCGTTTTCAAAGACTGTGCTGAGAGTGAGAGTACAGAATGGCTTCTCAGTCGGTACCGCTTTCTTTGCCACGATTTCGGTGAGGACACATACATTCACGTGATTTATATGGTTCATTGGAGGCATTTCCGAAAGCAAATGACCGTGAACGAGCATGTTACTTACGCACATGTGGGATTTATCAACAATGATTGCTTACTCATGTGCGTAAGAACTACGTGCGCACGACACGTTTGATAAATACGGATTTTCTTGTACTTAGGCACATTCTAAACTTCATTGGTAGGACAAAATATAGAACCTTTTCTACGCACTGTTGATAAATGAGGGCCCAGGATCTTTTAGATTCATGACTGCAATTCTAAGGATGCAAAACATGCATACAGAAAAAAAAGTAAAAGTAATAGTCTCATTTTAAAATTAACATAACATATTTTACTACATCAAATGTATGAATATTACAGTGAATTGATCACTGAAAGAAACAAATGGCATTATGATAGTGGTAACCATTTAGTCAGTAATGTGTAACCCACCTCGCGCCTGTAATGGTAAAATTCCCATACTAAGAAATTCCCATACGAGAGAAAGCTTCAGGCGTTGCCAAATCCTAAAAGGCAGAGACGAAAAGAGAGAAATGCATGAACTTACAAAGATTAATTAAAATGAATCCACTCCCAATCCTTTCAAAAAATGCTAAAAAATCAGTCACACATTATTATTGTTAATGTTTACTTATGTATATGTGGTGTGAAATTAAGAACTTTTTTATAAATTATGCACTTAAAAAATAAAACTGCAATGTTTTGTTGTAAATAAATTGTTATATTTTCATTTGATTAAACTTTAAAAGGTTGATTAAAATGTTAATTTTAATATTTAAACTTTTTTAAATTAAAATTTAATTACAAAGATTATTATAATCCACCCCCAAAAACACAGTTACACATTCAAACTCCCCCCCCCCAAAAATATATATATACTTATTATTATTATTATTATTAATTACTATTAATAATAATAATACTATTTAATGATCATGTTTGCTTGCTTACATGTGGTGTGACTACAGTGTATGCTCTGTTACACGTAGCCTGACAAATTTGGTCAGAGCTGTCAAACAGATGAACGTTTACAGTCATTATTTACAATGCAAAATGTAAACTACGTTTTACAGGCACATTTGTATATAATTCTGAATCATAAATGAAAGAAAAGTCATGCAGTATAATATACAACAGGTACCCTACTGTACCTTTTCCACTACTTTTCAAAGTCTCACACAGATTCAATGAGGCGTTTTACATAGCAAAGAAAGACTAAAACTTACCTCTTCATTTACAAGTGTATTTAGGCTAATTTATGTTGTCAATTACAGCATGATATCACCTTACAGTCACTGTGCTTGCGCTTGTGCTCTGCCAAGTACTATATAAGTCAGGGGTTTTCAAACAGAGGGCTGCAGGGGGATGGTAAGAAGTCCGTGAAAAATTTGACATGTTTTTTTAGAGCTGTCAAAGTTAAAATTAAGATATTAATGAAATCTGTGTATTGTACATTCACATTCACTAAATGTTATACTATTTTATTATGCTTTCCAAAGATTTAAGAAATCAAGAAAATGATTTCAATAAATTTATATTCTTTATTTTTCTAAAAAAAAAATTTTTACTAAATACTTCTCTAAAATAAAAATAATAATTGTTAAACTCACATACATTGTCAACACATACATTATCTTATTTTATTAAGATAATATTTTAACAATGTGTTTTAGTATATTGACAATGTAAAAGCCAATTATTTAATTTTGGAAAGTAATATTACATTTAATATTCTCCTTTATATATAACTGCCTTTATATTTATCAAGAGGAGGGATCATCACAAAGGGATTGTCATATTTGAGTCCTAGCATCAAAAAGTTTGAAAAACCTTAGTATAAATCCTATATCGAAACTAAGATGGTAAAAACTGTGTGATGTGTACCTGTGCCTGCCATTTCCTTCAATAGCCCCCCTGTCCTCTAAACGTTGGTACTCCACTCTCCGCACTCACTCCGGCCCCCGTAATGATAGCAATATGCTTGGCTTTAGCAAAATGCTCACGAAACTCTGTTAAATCTGCAAATGAAACAAGTTGCAAACCATTTAATTCACAGGCCATTCACTGCCATACATACACAGTGAAGATAGTCTTAAAAGTGTTTTACTTGAGCTTGGTCTCGCCATCTTTGGAGCGCTCCAGTTCTGACTGCCACACACAGCTGAGAGGTCAGTCCCCTACACGTCAACTGCCGCACAATCATTGAGGGTTAAATGTCATGCTGCACAGCTAGAAAATCCGAAAAATAAACATATGAACAACCCAAAATGCAACGTACTCACCAGCAGATATACAGTATCTCACAGAAGTGAGTACACCCCTCACATTTTTGTAAATATTTTATTATATCTTTTCATGTGACAACACTGAAGGAATGACACTTTGCTACAATGTAAAGTAGTGAGTGTACAGCTTGTATAACAGTGTAAATTTGCTGTCCCCTCAAAATAACTCAACACACAGCCATTAATGTCTAAACCGCTGGCCACAAAAGTGAGTACACCCCTAAGTGAAAATGTCCAAATTGGGCCCAAAGTGTCAATATTTTGTGGCCACCATTATTTTCCAGCACTGCCTTAACCCTCTTGGGCATGGAGTTCACCAGAGCTTCACAGGTTGCCACTGGAGTCCTCTTCCACTCCTCCATGACGACATCACGGAGTGGGTGGATGTTAGAGACCTTGCGCTCCTCCACCTTCCGTTTGAGGATGCCCCACAGATGCTCAATAGGGTTTAGGTCTGGAGACATGCTTGGCCAATCCATCACCTTTACCCTCAGCTTCTTTAGCAAGGCAGTGGTCATCTTGGAGGTGTGTTTGGGGTCATTATCATGCTGGAATACTTCCCTGCGGCCCAGTCTCCAAAGGGAGGGGATCATGCTCTACTTCAGTATGTCACAGTACATGTTGGCATTCATGGTTCCCTCAATGAACTGTAGCTCCCCAGTGCCGGCAGCACTCATGCAACCCCCTGACCATGACACTCCCACCACCATGCTTGACTGTAGGCAAGACACACTTGTCTTTGTACTCCTCACCTGGTTGCCGCCACACACGCTTGGCACCATCTGAACCAAATAAGTTTATCTTGGTCTCATCAGACCACAGGACATGGTTCCAGTAATCCATGTCCTTAGTCTGCGTGTCTTCAACAAACTGTTTGCGGGCTTTCTTGTGCATCATCTTTAGAAGAGGCTTCCTTCTGGGACGACAGCCATGCAGACCAATTTGATGCAGTGTGCGGCGTACGGTCTGAGCACTGACAGGCTGACCCCTGAACTCTGCAGGACTGCGGCTCTCTAGGACCGAACTTGCCTACCCCTGGCCTACGCCATCTTTATGTAGAGCAACAATTCTTTTTTTCAGATCCTCAGAGAGTTCTTTGTCATGAGGTGCCATGTTGAACTTCCAATGACCAGTATGAGAGCGATAACACCAAATTTAACACACCTGCTCCCCTTTCACACCTAAAACCTTGTAACACTAATGAGTCACATGACATCGGGGAGAGAAAATGGCTAATTTGGACGTTTTCACTTAAGGGTGTACTCACTTTTGCTGCCAGCGGTTTAGACATTAATGGCTGTGTGTTGAGTTATTTTGAGGGGACAGCAAATTTACACTGTTATACAAGCTGTACACTCACTACTTTACATTGTAGCAAAGTGTCATTTCTCATATTAATAAAATTAACTTAAATTTGACACCCCAGTGTAAGCTTTTATTTCCATTCTGTTAAGATCCATGTTTATTTCATTATTTACAACCTATTACATTTCATCCTGTTCATTTTCTTGCCAATGTGTAAATAATTAAGTTAATTAATAAAATCAAGTTAAAATCACAAATTAAGTGCCTGCTTGACCTGAGCATATCTCTGAATATCTGGTATGGTGTACCCAGTAGTATTCTAATACTGATTTGACATAGTTCCCTAATATATATATACTGTATTGTAGCGAATCAGCTCATGGGGAAATATGAATAATTAATCATAACTAGTTATAATTAATTATAAAATATTTAGATCCGCTGAAGATATTTACTTGACCTCTCAGGGTCAACTGTCTGTCAATTCTAAGAACGTTAATTTCCTGGTTAAGGGAAATAACTTTCATACTGTACAATTCTACACTGAGCTTGTAGCATAAATCTGCATGATTAAGTGACTCCAGTTATGAGCAAACAATGTAAACCTGTAAGATATTTTTAAAACAACTTTTGATAATATTAATAAAATTAACTTAAATTTGACACCCCAGTGTAATTTCCATTCTGTTAAGATCCATGTTTATTTCATTATTTACAACCTATTACATTTCATCCTGTTCATTTTCTTGCCAATGTGTAAATAATTAAGTTAATTAATATAATCAAGTTAAAATCACAAATTAAGTGCCTGCTTGACCTGAGCATAAATAAGAGAATGAGATTAAAGCACTTCCTCTTTCTGTAAGGAGCTGTTCCTTTGCTAGAAAAGGAGGCGTGTCCAGGAAGCAGTCTGACAGGTTGGGAAATTCTGGAATGATATCCTTCTATTCATATTATCACAAAGCAACAAAAACTTTATTATTTATAATAAAAGTTTCACTTTAACTTGAAGAAATTAGGCTATAATACATATTACTATTATGACTTATGAGTTATGAGTTATAAAATAGATCACTATTTATAATAAACATAAAAAAAACATCTGTTGTGCAGTGCTTTTATTGACAAAAAATACAAAACAAAATAAAAATGTTCTGTTCTTATATTTTCATTTGACTACATTTTAAAATATTGTTTGTTTGTTAGTTTTTTTGTTATTTATAATTTATTTCTATTTATAATATATATATAAATAAAAGAAAAAAGATAATAAAAATGCTATTTTTTATATACAATATATGTACTAAATATTTATTTAAATATACATTTTAAAAGATTTAATACATTGTTAAAGTTAAGATTTTAAATTAACAATGTAATTAAACCATTTAACTTCAATCCAGAAATATGAAAACAGAAAACACCAAATTTTGGAAAAAAAATTATAAAATGGCTTTTACATAAGAGACACTTAAGGAAATAACTGAGCGTAAATACTGACTTGTGGGCCATTGCTGTTATGCAGTATGTTTTCATGTCATACATCTTAAATACACACATCTTAAAAATCATATTTGTTTGTTTTATAACAATATAATAATTAAGTGAACTTACAGTATGGGTGAATTTTAAATATTGTAACTACTAAACTATTTCAAACCAGAGATGTTTTGGGAATATGGTTTATAATGGTTACTGAGAATATTGTTCTACCTGTAATCGTGTCACAGTCTTTTCCCATGTCCTCAATTTTACTTATTTTTTTGTGTGAAATAACAACAAACATCTGTAAGTATTGATATGGCTTGATTAATTCAGTGAGGTTTGACTTGTTAGCTGGTTTGTCACACTTTAAAACACGTGGCTCTGTTTGATAAAATGACATAAACCTGTAAGATATTTTTAAAACAACTTTTGATCATATTAATAAAATTAACTTAAATTTGACACCCCAGTGTAAGCTTTTATTTCCATTCTGTTAAGATCCATGTTTATTTCATTATTTACAACCTATTACATTTCATCCTGTTCATTTTCTTGCCAATGTGTAAATAATTAAGTTAATTAATATAATCAAGTTAAAATCACAAATTAAGTGCCTGCTTGACCTGAGCATATCTCTGAATATCTGGTATGGTGTACCCAGTAGTATTCTAATACTGATTTGACATAGTTCCCTAATATATATATACTGTATTGTAGCGAATCAGCTCATGGGGAAATATGAATAATTAATCATAACTAGTTATAATTAATTATAAAATATTTAGATCCGCTGAAGATATTTACTTGACCTCTCAGGGTCAACTGTCTGTCAATTCTAAGAACGTTAATTTCCTGGTTAAGGGAAATAACTTTCATACTGTACAATTCTACACTGAGCTTGTAGCATAAATCTGCATGATTAAGTGACTCCAGTTATGAGCAAACAATGAAAAATGTCAAGTGTGCTACAAGTAAGACTTTATTAACTACATAAACATTTAAACTAGTCTAACATACTACATAACAGACGCTACAGTATATATATATATATATATATATATATATATGTGTGTGTGTGTGTGTGTGTGTGTGTGTGTGTGTGTATGCACGAGACTCGTGGCACTATTGCAGGGTCACAGGAACATGAAAAGAGGACAGAACTGGGATGGTGCAAATAAAAGTAAAACTTTAATAAACATACAGTATGTGGACCTTGAAGGACCTTGTAAAATGACCACAGCTCTGCAGAGACGCTAACTTCGCAAGTTCAAGTGCACAATAGTTTACTGCTATCAAATAAGTCTATTAACGTTAACTCGTTTATAATTTGGAAACCACTTGACAGGTCAAACGTGGACAACAAAGCAGCAGTAAATGTGCAACGCATGCTGATGCTTTGCCACATGACTGTAAACGCACAGCTATCTAACAGAATGAAAGGAAAGTAACAGTTACCTGCGTGTGTTGTGCTGACTCCTGTCACACAGATTGTGTAGATTTAGTCCAGCAGAGCAGAAGATGAAATATGTATTTATTACATCCACTCGCTGTCATGAGCCAATGGAAGACGGGTGCACTGCCATCGGCTTTGACACGAACCATATTAAGACGACAAATGTTGCTCTTAACTTTCATATTAGACACTAAACCCTGCCCATTTTTCACTTTTCATTCTACTGTATTTAACTCGTATTTCACTCCGAAAGACAGCCGTTGATGGTAAGAACGACCTCTAGCATGGAGAACATAATACTGTCAGTGGCTGGATCACAATGAAAAATACAGCAGAACTTTGATGCTTGTGATTTCATTGATAGCCTGGCAAGTCATTTAAAGTGAATTTGATATTACAATTTTGGATGTCCTACTGTCCCCGCTTTGCCCATCCATTATCCATTCCCAATATATTGCTTCTAATTAGCCATTTATAATTAGCTTTTATATATTTTGGTATATATTTTAATGTATGTATTTATAGTGCTTGTGAGTTGTGTTTAACAATGATTCCTATTTGTCATTTTGTTTTAAAGTTGCGTGATTTATTTACTCACACCCTTTATATTTGTGCAAATTACATTACAAATATCCACACCCTCTTTATCTCCCAAAGTGCTAAAATATAATCCAGAGACATCTTATGAAACATGTCATTATGCACGCAGTCATCCAGTGGACATGAACAGACATGCACTGGAACAACCAAGAGCCAACATCATCCCTGGGTTCATCTTTCCAGAAGCTTTACTTGTGTACTCAAAGCTGTGAATCACTTTTCTGTGGTAAAGATGTAAATATTCATTACAAAACACCAACAACATAGATTTAATGACTTAATTAAGCTTGTGACTCCTCTGAAACATGAGCACAGTGGCACACACTGTACACGACAAGCTGACTCCTCCCATTACAACCTCATATAGTGGGAGGCACAAGCAAACGCCATACTCTCTCCACATAGCTGCTATACAGTCTGTCTTTTACCTTAACTGTAAAAGATGGCAGAAGAAGCAGCTGGTATTTTTGTCAAACAGGAGCAGTTCAGCTGTCCCATCTGTATGGACCTTCTGCGGGACCCCGTGACCATTCCTTGTGGACACAACTACTGTAAGGAGTGCATTAAGAGCTACTGGGAGCAGAAGAACCAGAAGAAGTTGTGCAGCTGTCCAGAGTGCAGACAGACCTTCTCCCCGAGACCTGCGCTCAACAAAAACACACTGTTTGCTGAAGTTGTTGAGAAACTGAGACAGACTGGAATGCGTTCCCCCACCATACCTGGAGTTCAGAATTATGAAGTCATTGCAAAAGAAAAGCAGGACCTGGTCATGTTCTGTCAGGTGTGTCTGACTTCTCTTCTGACTTTAAATGTGATGCTAAAACTTTAGAATAGCTAAGCATAGCAAGAGCTTTGTATTAACTTTGATCAATAGGCCATTAAAAGATCAGTTAGTTTATATATGTTGACCCTCAAAAGTATTTTAACACTTAATCCTCAAATGTATGAATATAATTGCATTATATAACAAAATATCAAACTAAAAAAATAGCACATACATTTCATAAATTCAGTTTTACATGATTAAACAGATAAAAGTCACATCACTGCTTTTTTCCCCTTAATAAATAATACAAAATAATGATATATCCAGCTTTTTTGCTTAATTATGATACTACAGCTTCTGATTTGTAACTTTATGTCTCAAAAAAAATCTAAATTAATCTTAATCAGAAATGAACTCTTCACAAAAGAAATGTTGAAAAAATAAAATAAAGTAAAACTGGTACTTTTCGGCTCACAAGAGCCGTGAAATAAATCAACTGGGAAACAACAAAAAGAAATCCAGTATAGTATGCGTAATGAAGGAGAAAAAGGTTTGAAAGCCGAAACATGTTGGTATGTTTAAATGTATAATTCTAGTGTATTTTGTCTTGTTTTTCTCATCACATGTGCTGCAGGTTTTTTGTTTGTTTGTTTTTTTTTCAAAAAATAAGTTTCTTCATGTATGTATCCTTTGGTCTGCAGCAAGAGCTTAAACAGTCACAGAGGAGATGCCAGCAGGTCATAAAGGAGCGCGAGACGGAGCTACAGGATCTGAGTCACGCCGTAATCTCTCTCAGGGTGAGTCTATTACTGACAGGAGGTGGAAAATCTTAATGGACATGTGGGATAGTGTGGGTCAACGTATGATCCTTCATTAGTAAGAGACCCAGAGAGGTTCTTGGACTCATCACTTCTCTGGTTCTGTATGTTGTCTAACAGAGCTCTGCCCAGGCAGCAGTGGAAGAGACAGAGAAGATCTTCAGTGAGCTGATTCAGTCCATTGAATCACTGTGTTTTGAGGTGACAGAGATGATCAAAGCAAAGGAGCAGATGGAATTAGATGAGGCACATGGGTTTATGGAGAAACTAGAGCAGGAGATTGCAGAGTTCAAGAGGAGAGATGCTGAATACAACATGCTTGCACACCTTGATGATAAATCTCAGTTCCTGAAGGTAACGTCGGTGCTTCTGGGCACCAAAGTACATGTCATTCGTGATTTTGGTCTAAGAGAGTTTATTTCATTAAATTCCTCAGAGTTATGAAGCACTGTGTAGTCAGCCGGAGTTGGTGACCTCTCCTGCAGTTCTAGTCAATCCGGACTTCTCTTTTGAGATGGCGTCAACAAAACTCACATATCTGAGTGAGGACATTAAAGATCTGTGCCAGAAGAAATTGGAGAAATTATCAAAAAAAGGTAAGTCATCATATGAATATGTTTGAAATAGCATGCTAACTAAAAATTTCAGTGTAAAATGACCGTATATTCCAGGTTAATAATTACATTACTTTAATAGTAATTCCACAGTAGGACTTTTCTTGTGTCCAACTGGTTAATGACAGCTTTATAAAGTGAATTCACAGTAAAAAAAGAGCTGTAAATGACTGTTGTTAGCAGCATTCTGCTGTTGAGTCGCAGTAATTCGGCAGAAAATAGCCCAGCATGCATTTTTTTCACAGTAATTTTTAAAAACTTTCTTAATGTATTCTTAATTTACTTAATACTGTAAATTATTTGCTTTGTACACTGATTGTGTATACAAAGCATTGCACAATCAGGCTCCTGAGTACATAAAAGACATGCTGTCTCCTTACCAATCTCAACGTCATCTGCGCTCTTCTCAGAATTTGCTCTTAACTGTTCCACGGTCTCGTTTAAGGCGTAGTGGAGATCACCTTTTCAGTTGCTGCTCCTACACTTTGGAATGCCTTGCCACTATTCATAAAGTCTTCGTCAACTATATGGACATTCTTAAAAGGAACTTGAAGACTTTATTTCATCAGGCTTTTGCCGTTTGAGTGGGTCTGTGTAATGTGATTGATTTCGTTGTACGATTTATATTGGTGTCATGGTATTGGTTTTGTATGTTATTTTTTAGAGTTTTAATTATCTCTGTGCAGCACTTTAGTCCATTCTTATGGTTTTGAAAGTACTTTATAAATAAAAGTTGAGTTGAGTAAATTCGTGGTTTCAAGATTTCAATGTGATCAGTGAATCAGAATCTGATTCGTCATTGTTGGATAATATTGCCAGTAGTATTTTTTTATTTTACAAAATTAAATGATAAACCATTGAATTAAAAACTCAGTAATCAATAGTTCAATAAAACAAAGAAAAATAATCCTTATTTCCAAGATGTTAAATGGAAACCACTCACATGTGAGGAGGTCATGTGATAATGTTTACTATATCGTTAACATAATTTAAAATGCAAATATTTATTTTAGGTTTTCTAATGTTGCATACGCTTGTTTGAAGTGTTTATGAAGGGTTTCACTTTCTATTTTTAAAGAACTGTCAGTATGCAATAAATACTTGCAAGTATTCCAAACACTATTAAACATTAAAAGAAATTGAAATAAATTAAAGTAAAATAAGCATGAATATTAAAAATGCCTGCATTGTATCTTATTAGTGACAAACCTGAAGTTTATTCCTACCCCTGAACCTAAAATCAGAGAGCAATTTTTGGAATGTGAGTAACACACACACATGCAAACAACACAATCGACAACAGAATTACTGTGTATGTTAATCCATGTCTTGTGTCTCTGGATTTCAGATTCGGGTCCCCTGACTCTAGACCTGAACACGGCTCACAGAAACCTCAGCGTTTCCTCAGAGACTGGAGAGGTGACGTGCAGCAAAACCTCTCTGTCTGTTCCTGACCACCCAGAGAGGTTTGACAGCTATTACCAGGTCCTGTGCAGGGAGAGCGTGTCCGGCCGATGTTACTTCGAGGCAGAGTGGAGCGGGAAGGGTCCCGTGCACATTGCAGTGTCCTATGAGGACATCAGCAGGAAAGGAAAGAGCACCCTGTGTGCATTTGGACAAAACGCCCAGTCCTGGAGTCTGGTGTGCTCTGAGGATATGTATGCATTCTGGCACAATGGACGGGAAACTAAGATTTCCAAAATGCAGTGGGCTGGCAGGACTGGCGTTTATGTCGATTTCTCTGCAGGGATTTTGGCGTTTTACAGCATCACAGACTCAATGAATCTCATCCACATCATTCAGACTACATTTACTCAACCGCTCTATCCTAGCTTCAGGATTAACACCGGGTCTAGTATGAGACTTTGTTTTCCACTTTAGTGGCATGAAATGGAGTTTATTCAGTTCCTGGGCAGTTATTAGAAATGTATGAAGTATTAGAGGATGGGTAATACTTTACAATAAGGTTCCATTGGTTAATATTAGTTAACTACATTAGTTCACATCAACTAACAATAAAAATGCTTCTAAAGCGTATAAGTCTTAGTTAATGTTAATTTAATCAATTACTAATATAATATAAAAAAATGTTATCTGTTAAAATTATTTAATGGCCTGAGCTAACATGAACTAACAATTAACAGCTGTATTTTTATATTTGTATTTGTATATATCTGTATTTTAACGTAACAAATACTGTAACAAATGCTCATTTTTAGTTAATGTTGTTAACTAATGGGACCTTATTGTAAAGTTTCACATAAAGGACCAACACACTCTCATTGCAATTCGTAATTATTGTTAGTTTTGGCTAATTGGTGGCTAATTCATTTGTATGTTTTAATATGATAGGGTTGGGGGTAGACCGTCATGGTTAGGTTTTTGTTTTTTTAAATCGTGTGTTTCTGTACAAATCACAACATACAAATTCATACTATATCGCCACCATGTAAAGCAGTTCAATTTTCTCTGTGAATGTTGGATTTGGCTGGTTGTGCTAACTGTAAAAATGTTTTCTGGAACCTGGTATAGATAAAATACAATGATCAATTAATTTTTTTAAAAAAACCATAGAGACAATTACAAAAACATAAGTGGTGGAATAGACTCAAAAATAAAGGGGTTTTTTGCAGCAATGCCATTAGAGAACCATTTTTGGTTCTCCAAACAACCTTTCAGTGAACAGATCTTAAAAGAATATTTATTTCCCCAAATCTAAAGAACGTTTTGTTCAGTGGAATGTTAAAGGTTCTTCATGGAACCATCAATTCCAATAAAGAACCTTAATTTCAAGAGTGTAACCCTCACTGGTGGTCATAAACAGTGTGGTTAAATATCAGTCACAAACTGATGAATTTACCAATCATTTTCTGGAACCAGAACTATCCGTTTTATAAAATAAGTGCACCTATATTGACTAAATGTTCTTATTTTAGTGCTTTTGTAGTTGTTTGTAAATATATATTTGAATTATATGCCAGTAAAATATTTAACTCCAGTTCCAGAGTCTTCTTGACATTTAACATTTACAGTAC
>NW_015506230.1:321234-328907 GCF_001515645.1 Sinocyclocheilus grahami | reverse complement strand
TGTCAGGCTGGTTGCTTTTCACATTAACGTTCACTGTGCTGTTTAATATAAAAAAAGACATACTTCAGCTTTACTTAAAGTGATGCAGTATAAATTGCAATTTCCTTTTATTCAGGCAGAAAACCTGATAATGCTCAATTTTCTTCATCTATTACTTCATTTGCATACGCAGACAGGAATGAAATTTCATCTAAAAATTCATGGAACTTTAATAACACAGTATTAAGCACAAATCTATGCATTTCATTCTATTGCCCATATGTTTTACTAGATGATATTTGAAGTTAAATATAGTAAACATAACCATTAACAGAGGGTCCGTAGCTGCCGGTTCATTTGCATTGATAAAATATAGTCAATCCTCAATTACAGGGACAAACCCATAGCCTCACCAGCATCTTACAGGACACAGTCATAACAGTATTAAAACTGAAAGATATCTCTATGCAAGGCACTGTACTGTAACTGATATGAAGATACAAAAATATGATGGCCAGACAGCAGATTGTGTAAGGCGACTGAAAACAGAAGCTACATTCCAAAGTAAGGTGTCGCCATTATAACAAAAGTGCTTTATATCTGAATACACACAATTTTATATGACTAACACATTAGTTAGGCACATCACATGTGTTTGACCAATGGCATGACTCTGCAACACACAATGTGTCATGTACACCCAGGAAGTCCAGTTTGTTGTTGCTTAATATCTGCAAAAGGCACGGTATGCAAAAGCGGTCAAACAGGACATAAACTGGTTTGTGTTGAATCTCTCACAGCAAAGGTCAACTTGATGGATTCAGATGGAGTACATCTGTAAATGTGTCTTACCAGCATATTTGCCACAATTTAAAATATTAAACTTAATTCATAACTCAGGCTGACATAGCTATATGTGCAAAAGTTTGGGGTCGGTAAGATTTTTAATGTTTTTTGAAACATCTTCTGCTTAAGGCTGCATTTATTTGATTTAAAAATGCAATTAAAAAATAAATAAGGCAAAGGCAAAGCCGAAGGATTCAGCGTCACATGATCCTACAGAAATCATTCTAATATGCTGATTTGGTGCTAAAAAAAAACCTTATTATCCATGTTGAAAGGAAATGTATTATTGAAAAAGTATTTTTGTGGAAATTGACAAAATTCTTCCAGAATACTTTGATGAATAAAAAAAGTTCAAAAGAGCAGCATTTGTTTCAAACCGAAATCTTTTGCAACATTATAAATGCCACTTTGATCAATTGTGTCCTTGCTGAATCAAAACCCTAATTTCTTAAAGAAAAAAAAAATTACTGACCACAAATTTCTGAACAGAAATATATTATGAATAACAGTAGTAGCGTAAATAATATATATATATATATAAACACATTTAATATTAATTTTATACTTAAAACAATTTTACATTCTAATTTTTTATATATTAGGCACATATTAGACTATATTAGCTCTGAGTGGACAGTCACAGCTGTATCCAGTGCACTGATTAAATACTATATACACTGTAAATGTTTGTGAGTCATTAAAAAAATACTTGTATAACATGCACAATCACATTCTGTGGTGCAACTGGTGCTGGGGGCATTTAATTTAAGCTCTATTTCAACAAACAGCAACAGAATTCAAAATTTACAGCCAGATGAGAGCATAATTTGCATATTCATCCCTGTTAAAATGTGGAAGTGTACTTATGAGAGATTGTGCGCGAACATGTTGATACATTCAGACCCATTCCAGAAGAACAGGGTGAGGCTGGCCGTTGAAAGAGAACTCAAATAATTTGACTAATTTGTGACAGAGTGAGGTTGCCTTTGTTTAGAAAACAGAAAGTATGTGCCATAATTTCTAGAATGTCAAGAAAAGTTTTGAAAATGCCTCTTACACTTCCCATTTTTGTTCATTTATACTCGCATATCAGTTTTTCCTCATTCCTCAACCATGCAAAGTGTACCATCTTATAATTTCAATATGCACAGCCATTATCTGTAACATTTACAAAAAAATCTTATCTATAAAAATCTCTATAAATCATATATCTAAACTAAAACTAGCACAACAAAGATTAAATAAGACAATCCGTAACAATAATGACCAGATTTGCCAGGAGGTAATCCAGTATCTGAGAGCAGGTCATCGCTGCTGGAGTCACACAGACCAAGGGTTTGCATTGCATTGTGGAAGTATAACTCCACTATGTTGCAGGAAGGTCATCAGAGGGTGGTGAGGTTTTCTGCCAGGTAATATAGGCTGTATCCATTACATACGATACAGCAGAGGTTACAAAGGGAGGACAGCAGGTGATACAGCCACAGCCGACCACTCAGCTTTTTATACTTGGGATCTGTCTGGCAGAGCTTTGCATATGCTTCCCGATTAGATGAGAGTCCGATGTCCTGACCCAATCCACAGGCCTGCTCAATCAGGTGCATGTCTGCCATGATTCCCGAGGTCATCTGACCAAACCACTGGGCATTCACTGCCGCCACAGTCACACAGACGAAAAAAATGAAGATCTGGGGGAAAAAAACAGAAAGCTGGTGGAATCAAGAGAGTCTGTTACCTTACATAAAGGTTCAAAGGTTAGTTCACAAGTATAGGATATAGGATATACTATAGCTTTGTGTGAGAAACAGTTCACCTAATAGTTATTTTTAAAAATTGCTGAAAATGTACTCACACTCAGGCTGTCCAAGATGTAGTTGAGTTTGTTTCTTTCTCGGAACAGATTTGGAGAAATTAAGCATTACATCACTTGCTCACCAATGGATCCTCTGCAGTGAATGGGTGCCGTCAGAATGAGAGTCCAAACATCTGATTTAAAACATCACAATAATCCACACCCCTCCAAATAGCGTTGTCCTCTCATATCAAAATCCACTAACATATTAATTTAAAACTGTTTTGGCTTGTAAAAGGTGCTTGATCTGTGCATATTTCTCTCCCGATTCAGACGAGGCAACTTTTTCACCGGAGAAAGCAGGCTTATGGATAGAGGACTCATATTTTGGCTGGAAGCAATGGTTTGAAGTTAAAAATGTCTTAATGATGAATTTGTTTCTTACAAACATGCAGCTTTTCACTGCACAATACATTAATTGATAGACTAGAGTCTTGTGGATTATTGTGATGTTTTTATCAGCTGTTAGGACTCTCATTCTGACGGCACCCATTCACTGCAGAGGATCCATTGGTGAGCAAGTAATGTAATGCTACATTTCTCCAAATCGGTTCCAATGAAGTAAACTCATTTACATCTTGGACAGCCTGAGAATGAGCACTAGAGTCTTGTGGATTATTGTGATGTTTTTATCAGCTGTTAGGACTCTCATTCTGACGGCACCCATTCACTGCAGAGGATCCATTGGTGAGCAAGTAATGTAATGCTACATTTCTCCAAATCGGTTCCAATGAAGTAACAAACTAATTTACATCTTGGACAGCCTGAGAATGAGTACATTTTCAGCCAATTTTCATTTTTAGGTGAACTATTCCTATAATGTGCACATCCATGAGAGAACTAGAAATGCTCAATTCATGAATAAATCTTTCTTTTGAATCTGATTTTAGTCAGAGAATGAGTTGATCCAACAAAACCACTGATTTAGTCATAATTTAGACTGATCCAGTCCTCAAGTTCAATCCAAAGATTCAGTCACACTGGTTTTCAGCTCACCTAAAACTAAAGGAATTGTCAGATAATAATACAAATTTGGAGCTCTTGTGTTCTTTTTAAAACTTGAATGTTCCAGTCTCTATTTATTGAAATAGGATGGAAAAGAACGGCAAGCTAATTTTTCTAAATATCTCCTTTTTTGTTCCACAGAAGAATAGAAATTCTAAAGTTTTGGAATGGCATGATAGTCATAATTTTTGCGTGAACTATTCAAATAACATCTTTTCACAATATCTGGGAACATTATGTTCTGAATACCTGGAAGGCCTCTTTGTCATCGAGCATGTTGCTAGGATGGTACATGGCAAAGATGGTGAGGTTGAAGAAAGCGCAGGCTGAGCCGATATGCAGGTAAAACGGGAAGAGCCGGCTCTGGATGAAGCCAAACGTGTGTCGGTTTAGATGGCTGTCCATTACAAAGCCTGAACAAAAACATTTAATTAAGTTAACCTTAAGCATATCATAAACCTTGTTTATAACAGAATACTGTACTAGTTTCATGTATAAAACTATCCTTGTAAAAAAAATTTTTTTAAAAAGTACACTTTTAAAAAAGGTTCAGCATACTTTTAAAAATAGTACTTGTTATGGAAATAATATACCTTGAAAGAATATGCCTGAGTGCAAACTGAATCTAAGGTCTAAAGACACTTATCTGCAATTTACAATTAAATAAAAATATATAGTAGTTCAAATTTATTTTAAATGCAATTGGTTAGAGTGCATCGTTGACCAACTTAAGTACACTTTATGTGTAATTACTTCTATTGTCTTTGATATATGGTTAAAGTGTACTGCCGAATATACAAACGAGCATTTATGGTAAACTAAAATATAATTTATTTAGTAACTTTCATGAGGGTGTACACAACATTTTATCACTTTGATAAGAAAATGGTATTTTCTTAAATAATTTTAACATTCTTCTTTGGTAACCGATCAAGCAGACTTGCTGGAATATTATATCTCTAAAAAAACATATGTCTTCTAAGCAAAGAGTACTTTCTGAATTGTTAAGTTTCAGAGGGGGTGTACTCATTTATGCTGTGCACTGTAAATATGAACGATAAATGTAATATACAGTTAAAATTATAATGAAGTACTTGTGCTTTAGTATGTTAGTTAACACATCTAAAAAAAAAGTGTATTTCTTTAAAGAATGACAAAACATAATGATTTATATTATACTTTAAAGTAAAAGTGTACTCTCTTTAAGTGGCCTTTCATTAATATTATATTACCTGCAAGTACAGATTTTTTTCTTAAATATATTTTAAGATTTGAAGTAGCCTACACTAAAATCATTCTATTAATGATCTATCATCAATGAAATGCAATGAAAAACCGTGACCACACCTACCTGATATGAAGGTGACCCATATCTGCATTCCCCAGAAGGTGGAGAGAAACATGAGGTGAAGGAGTTTGGAGGTGACCGGAGGCTCTCTGTCTGTAGACATTGTGACAGGCACGCTATCGTCTTTCACCTCCCTCACTCACTGTAACTATGCTGTTTAAAGGTGTGACACAAAAATGCCATCTGCCTTATTTTTCTTACATCACACAATGTTTATGTAAGACTCAGAGGTCATAACAGTTTTAATATGTTAAACAAGTCTTAAGACATTTACTTTATGCACACTACAAAACACACCCTGCAGTAATAAACAAAAGAGGTGGAGGTGATCACCTTTCACCCACATGACTAACAGGGTGGAACAAACAAAAAAAATTAAATCTGCCACCTAATATAAATCATATCAGGCACTCTGACTACAAACTGTTGTGTGGTGGTACACTTTTAAAAAATAAAGGTGCTTCACGATGCCATAGAAGAACCTTTTTGTCTAAATGGTTCCATAAAGAACCTTCAACATCTGAAGAACCCTTCTGTTTCACAAAAGGTTCTTTGGTGCGAAAGAAGGTTCTTCAGATTACAAAAAGGTAAGAAAGAGCTGGTTCTTTAAAGAACCTTTGACTGAATGGTTCTTTGTGGAACCAAAAATGGTTCTTCTATGGCATCGCTTGAAGAACCTTTTGAAGCACCTTTATTTTTAAGAGTGTTGCAAAGCAACAAGACAAATGGAAAATATACTGAAAAGGTAAAAGCAATTTTAAAAAAAAAGTATTGTTCACCCCCCCCCCCAAAAAAAAGAAAATTCTGTCACTGATTGACAACCCCAGTCATGGTTGCCAGATCTGAGCAGAAGAAAAAAACTAGCCCAAACATCAAAACTAAAAATATGCAGCTTCCATGTCTAAAATATACATTTTACAGTCACTGTTACACATTACACACATCACTATATATACAAAATCACTATATAGGCTAGTAGTAATCATAAAAACAGACTATTAAAAAAAAGAGCTCACAAGAGCTCAGACTAGGCTACTACCAATTCACCTTCCTCACATCAAAATCTCCTTAGTCTGCCTCGTCGTCAGGCACAGTTTTATCATTAGTACAAAATAAAATGGATTAAATATTTCACTAAGAGCATTTAAGTTAATTACAATTTATGCAGTGTGTAAAACCTTTAACTCGCGGGAAAAAAGGGGGCTTGGCAACCTTGACACCAGTCACCACTCACTTCCATTGTAAGGAAAAATATGCCTCTAAAGTGAAAGATGACAGAGGCTGTCAATCTAAACTAGTATGTTTTGTGTTCCACAGAAAAAGGCATACAAGACATAGGGGTATATAACAAATGTTCATTTTTGTGTACACTGTCGCTTTAAGAACGGCAAGCGTGAACGCAGTAGTCAAGCACTTAATCAGTGCGTTCCTTGGCCGCCATATTGAAAGGTCGTTCCAAACCGAAGTGCTCAAAACTGGCCACTTCAAAGGGCCCTTCGGAATGAAGGATTTCGAAGGGCACAACTGATGGACACTTCGGGCTCCCATGATCCTTTGCGCAGATTCTTTGAATGATGACGGCGCCTCCGTGTGGGCACGTGATGATGACGCAGAAGGGCACTTCAAGAAACAGTTGTTTGTTCCCCTACACCCTTCACAGCTCTCACCCCGGAGGGTAAACCCTTTGAAGGGATTAGGGCATAGGGATGAGCTCTTCCGAATGGAACGCAGGGAGAAAACAGGTTGATTCACTAGGTCCAGAATGTGGGCTGTGTCTCAAAACCTACTAGGCTGCTTACCTATACTGCATCTTTGGCTCCTTTTAAGTAAGCACGCGCCTATAATACCGCCAATAGTGCTGTCTATATAGGTGGCTCACTAGTTGTTGAGACACAGCCATGGTGTCCAAAGTTTACGATTAAGCACAGCGACTCTCTCCAACAGAGGACAGTCCTTTGCTGTTTGAACTGGCCCCAAAGTACAAGACAGAGCACTCGTGTGAAAGCTACACCTAGATTATGAAAGACTGGATATCACTTCTACTACTACATGCTGTCACCATGATGTCGATCTACTTACCGGACGATCACCCGTGACTGTGTAAATCGACGGTGGACGGTTGCGCGTCACGGCCAGTAGCAACACCATAAATGTACGATGAAGGAGGAACGGGTATGCAGCGGAGGTAGCTCTCGGGTCAGACCGGTGGGCGGGGTTTATGCGTACTCGGCGATCAAAGCAGGTTTGTGGGCGTGGTTTGTGGATGTTGTCGCTATTGTTGGGCGTGGTTTTGTATACTGATGGGCGTGCTTTATGTAGACGGGTTTTCTTGATTACGGTAATTATTGATGAAAGAAAACTTGCCTCTTGTACATTTATAAACACACGCACACACACACACACATACACGTTTAAGCGTTTAATTTTCTAAATAAGGAACAAAATACATTTATTGTTTTATATAAAGCTAGTTATAAAAACAAGGCATATGATCTAACCCTAACCTTAACCGAACCTGTCCCAATATTTATTCACACCCATTAAATACAGACCGTTTCCATGTCTGTATATAATGGGTGTGAATGGACAAAATCAGTGATAATAATATAAAGTAGAAGAAGAACGGAAGTTATATATATATAT
>NW_015506230.1:308300-321184 GCF_001515645.1 Sinocyclocheilus grahami | reverse complement strand
ATATATATATATATATATATATATATATATATATATATAAATAATTCCATAAATTAATCAAGAAAAAAAAGACTTTTTACCTGTGTCCCAAATACTTGTCAAAAATATTGTGTTTTACAAGAAGTATTTTACTTGTTTACTAATACTAGTACTACTACTTGAATAATCACTAATGATAGTAACATAATAATAATATACTTTGTGTGTGTGTGTAATAACATTACTGTTTTTTTACTGTATTTTTGATCAAATAAATGCAGCCTTGATGAGCATAAGGCACTTCTTTCAAAAATAAATAAATGTAAACCTTTCAATGTAAGGTTTGGGATTTCTTTCAAAGTATATTATTTTATTAATTTCATTAATAATTATATTAGTAGTAGTAGTAGTACAATAAGTAAACCACTTGATTATTTTTTGACAAATATTTACATAATGTTTGAACAAATTTGATGTGTTAGCAGTTGCTTGCTACAACAAAGGACCAGTTAACTGATAAAGTCCTTAATTATAGCTGTTCTGACTGTAAATAAACACAGCATTCACTCTCACTGTGGCTTTATATGGCATGTTCAAACTGGTGGATTAATTAGTGCTCAACATGTCATTGGTTTGCATTTAATGAGTGTGAATAAGCAAAGGACAGGTTTATTCTCTTGGGCGCTTTCTTCACTGTTGTCTCACTGCTTTGATGAACAATTGTTCAGGGCATAAGATTACAGCAATTACTATGTGCAACTAAATGAGAACAAAATCAGTGATTCCTAAAAACACTAGGAACTTCATGCAAACATCTGTGAGTGGGTTTGTAAATGTGTGTAGAAAAGATACCTTAGGCCAAGCTTGCATGATGCAGATGCTGCAATAACTGAATTCCCACAAGTTTAGCTAAAGTAATCATTATAATTATAATTCTATATAGCACAGATTTGTATGATAGCATAGTTTTAGGCAGGATAATGATATAACAGCTTATTACAATATATTATCTAGGTGATACACAAAACTCTCTATTGTCTATGGGGATTCTTTGGCAGCTTTGGTGGAAAAGAGACAGAAGTCAAAGGGGAAATGACCATCTCTGCATTCAGACACTCAGTATTTCACTTATATCAACAGTAACTGAACACACTCAAAACACATATCTCTAGCCCTTTAAACTCAAGGAACCTACAGCACAGTAACCAAGAGTAACAAATTTCATTTTGTGAAATCATTGGCTTGTGCTATAGTTCTATAAAATAAATGCCTCTGGAAGGGCAACAAACATGACTTTACACCTTTAATTTGCATCACATTTAATAATAATTTAATAATTTATGCATTTAGCAGACGCTTTTATCCAAAGCGACTTACAGTTTACCAGTATGAATATTAGTATTATATTATAGAATATAGTATTTATTTACATAATTTGCAGCTTACGAGTCAAAAGTACTTTTTGGGATGCTATGTATCTATATAATAGCTTTTGTTGTTGTTGTTGTTTTCTCAATCAGAAAACTAAAGTTGGTTCATATTCCTATAAAATAACCAGATTTTATGCAGAAGAAACCGGACAATTTCACAGGCATAAATGAAGGTATAATTCAGTCACTAGAGGGAGACATGGCCAGAGCTCTATTGAGTCTCAATAGTCTGTAAAGAAATGTTCACAAAAGCTATTTAACCCAACTTACAGCATATATATATATATATTGTATGTGCCTGCATCACGTTACAGGGAGAGACTGGGAGGCGTTAATGTTCAAATGGAGCAGATGGATGATTGTTTTTTATTAAGTTGTATTTACAACACTGTTCCAGAACAGTTCAACCCAAATATTCAGATGTGTCCAGCGCATTTTATGGAGGACTGTTTCCTGATCCTGGGAGAGTATACAATGGCGGCTGTTCTGAATCACAGTCTGTAAGTATGTTTTCATTTAAAGAATTTGCCACTGATGACTCAAACGCGAGTTTTGGGCAGTGTAGAGTAGCGCTTGTTGTTTGTAATTTCTCCGATCACAAATGCAGACATGGTTTTATGTTTACGCGGCGCGATGCAACACAACACGTAAAAAGACAGTACAAGTCATTATAATCAGTAATTATGTCCCCACTGGATGCAACAAATGCCTCGCTTATAATGGGTTTTAATGTTTTTGTCTTGTCGCTCCGGCTGGGACACGGCATCACAGTATGATAAGGGGCGTAACATTTCCATCTCACGCTTGAGGTATTCAGCCAATCACAATGCACTGGATAGCTGGCCAATCAGAGCACACCTCGCTTTTCAGAACGATGAGCTTTGTAAAAACCGACGCATTTCAGAAATGCGGGGCATAGAGGAGAAACAATAATGTACAGTATGTGGAAAATAATGTTTTTTTTTAACCTTAAACCGCATAAACACATTTCATTACACCAAATACACAAAATAATGTTCTTTTTAGCAACATCATATGACCCCTTTAAACATAGACATATGACAAGGGGGTTGAAACTTTAGCTGGTGATCCTTCGTAAAATAAAATTATTTGTCCTTTAAGTGCATCTGCCCCAATATGCTAATTTACTTGAACAAAAGGGTTGTACAGTTTTTTCAGCTGTTCTATTGGTCACACCTTTTAGGTTTGGTTGGATTCAGTGTCTTGCGGACTTGCAGATTTTGTCATAGACCTCAGGAAATGCATCTTCACAGTTGAGTTGCTTTCTCAGTTTATGATACAATGTGCCATCGAACATCTCCCAGAATTCCTGTCGTTCCATGTATACATCAGCATACAGCATCTGGAATCTAGAAATGGAAGGAAGGACTTGTGTTATAAAATACTCTACAGTATTACTTAAATAATTAAATTTTAAAGACCTTTTTCCACACACAATTTTACTGAATTCTATAAACCGGTTGTTGAACTTTGGCCTAATTTTTATAAACATGGTTCTACCAAACAGTGAAAAGTGATAACAGACCCATGAACATCTCTGACAAAATTCTCTAGCTGCCGTGTGGATGATCTGGCCTCAAAGTGTTTGACTTTGGGCTCCCCATACGCTCCGATATCAACATACAGTTCATCTTCATCTCCTTTAGGATGCACCATTCCTGGCTGGTTGGGGAGCATGAAGGGACAAAGCCACAGAGGATACACCTACAACACGCATTTAACATCAACAAATCAATGCACTAACTGTAGTACATCCAATCCCTTCCCAGCTTTTATCATATACTAGCATTCAAAATTTAGGGCTGGTATGTTTTTAAAGTGTTCTGCTGATTTGCTGCTCAAGAAACATTTCTTATTGTTATCAAACTTGAGAAAAGTTGTGCTACTTAATATTTTTGTGGAAACCATGATACATTTTTTTAGGGGATTCTTTGATGAATAGAAAGTTCAAAAACAGCATTTATTTAAAATAGAAATCTTTTGAAACATTATTAATGTGTTTGCTGTCACTTTTGATCACTTTAATGCATCCTTTGATCACGCATCCTGAATAAAACAAATCCTTTCTTATATATTACATATATTCTTATTATTATATATGTGACCCTGGACCACAAAACCTGTCGCTGGGGTATATTTTTAGCAATACCCTAAAAAAACATTGTATGGGTCAAAATTATCGATTTTTCTTTTATGCCAAAAATCATTAGGATATTAAGTAAAGATCATGTTCGGCGAAGATATTTTGTAAATTTCCTACTGTAAATATATTAAAACTTAATTTTCGATTAGTAATATGCATCGCTAAGAACTTTAACATTTGGACAACTTTAAAGGAGATTTCTCAATATTTAGATTTTTTTGCTCCCTCAGATTCCAGATTTTCAAATAGTTGTATCTCGGCCAAATATTGTCCTATCCCAGGGGTAGGCAAGTTCGGTCCTAGAGAGCCACAGTCCAGCAGAGTTCAGCTCCAACCCTAATCAAACACACCTGAACAAGCTAATCAATGTCTTCAGGATTACTAAGGCTATAGGCAGGGGAGTTTTGTTTTCAGGGTTGGAGCTGAACTCTGCAGGACTGCGGCGCTCTAGGACCGAACTTGCCTACCCCTGTGACCTATCCTAACAACCATACATCAATGGAAAGCTTATTAATTCAGCTTTCAGATTATGTATAAATCTCAATTTCGAAAAATTGACCCTTATGACTGGTTTTGTGATCCAGGGTCACATATTAGCTATCGATTCTCACCTAATATATGTATATTAGTGTGTGTGTTTGGATGTCTCACATGTATGTCCTCGTGGAAGCGTAGGATAGAGGTCTTGATGTGTTTCATTGGGACCAGCATGTCCTGCACCACATGGTGCTGCTCGTACAGTTTGCGGATGGTCTCTCCCTGAGTGAGCTTCAGCAGGGAGATCTTAGGAGGAACCATCCAGCCAAACACATACCTGAACAACGGGTTATTCCCAAACGGAATGATGTCCTGAAAAACAGACAAGGAATGGTGGATGGAAATAAGATGGAAAATATCCATAATAGATGAAACAGTAAAAGAGAACAAGATTTAGAATAAGACGGCAGAAAAGAAATTACCAATCAATATCAGAAAAGTCATGTTTGAAAGTCAAGATACTCCTGACTTTGTCCATTTCAGCTTTAGCTGCATAATTTATGTAATGTTAGACTAGTGCTGCCAATCAACAGACAAGACACACTTCCTGTAGCTAATGGACAGCTTTAGTGGATATAATGCATCGAAACTGTGTGAGTATGTTTGAGAGTGACAGAGAAGGTTGAAGAGAGAGAGACAGCGATGGCTTGATTAAGATGGATGAGAAGAATAATGGTCCTTTCTCAAACAACGCATTATGGGACAACTGAAAAATCCTATAGCTAATGGAATCATAGTAGAGGAGGAAGTCCATGTCTCAAACTCTTGATAAACTTTAAGTGTACACCACAAACCCAAAGCCAAATTGAAAGTTAAAACTTGTAACAGGCTTTCTCAATAAGAGTCTGATATTAATAATATAAGATACAATCCCTAGAGATCCAATAATAATTCAGCACCAATCGTACAGCAAATATTATGTTAGCATAACTGTGGAGAAAGTCTGCCAAAAATCCTACTTGCATATACTAAACTCCTCACATTACATTGGACTTGAATATATAACATGGCTGTATTATGGGATACTCGTTGAGACCTGAAAAATAAAACGAATTAAGGAATAATAAAAAGAAATGTTTACAATTCTATACATTTAGAATAATGGATGCAAAAATTATAATACACAGGTACATATAGTGCGGTCCCAAAAGGTATTTAGACATTTTAGCTTTACTTAAAAAAATTAATAAATGTCATTGCATTATATAAAACAATATCAAACCAAGTGGCATCTATCTGAAAGAAATAAAGCAAATATTTTCAAGCAAAACATTTAGCAAGTTTGTTAGGTTTTAAATGATAAAACATTAAGATACATTGCCATTTAAAAGTGTGTTAAATTGATCAAAAGTGACAGTAAAGCCATTTTTTTATGTTACAAAATTTCTGTTTCTAATAAATTATGCTCTTTTGAACTTTCTACTGACGGAAGAATCCTGAAAAATATGTATCAGCTTTGCCATCACAGGAATACATTACATATAAAATATACTAAATAAAAAAAAAACTGTCATTTTAAACTGGAACGTATATTTCACAATTACTTTGCTTATTGTATTTTTTATAAAATAAACACAGCCTTGGTGAGCATTAGAAACTTTCAAAAAGCATTTTTTTAAAAATGGTTATGTCACATAACCCCAAATTTTTAAATGTAGTGCATGTTGTTAAAAATGAAGAACTGTTGTGAATTAAGTTATTGTGATTCTCTACACCTACAGTTAATCTGTTAGGACAACTGTGTGAACTTGAGAAAAACTGACTTCATACAGCCACTAAAAATCACTGTGAGAGCAGTTGGCAAAAATGTTCTGCCAAAATGGCTTAGAAAAGTGACGGCAATATATGTGGGCATTACTAATATTTTTAGCCATGTATTTCTTTTTTGTGTTTGTCAGAGTTTAAATGATTTAATAACCTATTTCTGTTATTATAATATTGTTGGTATTTCCCAAAAAAGAAGAAGAAGAAGATCATTTGGTAATTTTGTTGTTGAGTGCAATTTTCCAGAGCAATACTTGTAATTCCCAGAAGATGCTGCGGGTGTGTCTGTGGTAATAGTGCCTGAGAGGAATGTACTCCACTGCAACTCGGTTCTGCTTCAGGAAACCCTCCACATGCCGAAAGAACCATGGCTTGTAATAGTAACCTATACAGTTAGTCTAAAAGACAAGGGAAAAACAGAGAAAATGAAACGGTATAATACAATGGTATTTAATTGTAAACGAACATGCACCAGGTCCATTGGGAAATTTGGACTCTTCAATGGCCGATGCCAATATTTAGAGAGCTAGCAAGTGGGCCATAGAAAAAGTACTAAGTAAAAGCAATCAGATTTGCAGTACAGAACATTAATTATCACCTTCTCAGTCTCTGCATGATCTGTCATGATGCCCGTCATAATCACAGCCTCGTCCCGAGAGTACTGCAGTCCTTCCACAAACTGGTTCTCCTTATTGGCTGATTCCTCTGCAAACTTCTTGCAGATAGCATCCAGGCCACGCACAGGCTCGTAGCGAAGCTTCACCCATTTTCGAGCTGGGATTATCCGGATCTCTGCCGCAACCAGGAACCCCAGAGTACCGCAGGACCAGGGTACGGCATAGAACAGGTCAGAGTTTTCTTTCTGTGAGCAAGAATTTTGTTTTAAAACATTTGTTTTAACTTGTGTGTGTGTGTGTGTTTTATATCATCTGTAAGAATGGACTCACCTCAGTGCAGCGGACCAGACTACCATCAGCCAACACCAGCTCAAAAGCCACACAAATGTGCTGAAACAGGCCGAAGATGTGAGATGAAGACTCAATGCCTGTTCCCATTGCCAGCCCACCTGAACAGAACATGAGACAACCATGAGAGACAGTTTCTTGATGGGGAAGACCTCTATCACAATGAATGGCCAAAAATACATTAATAATATACATTGATATTTAATATTACACTATGTTCAAAGGTCTGTACAAAGGTACAAAAAAAATACAGTAAAAACGGTACTGAACTGCTTTCTATTTTAATACACTTGAAATGTAATTTATTTCTGTGATGCAAAACTGAATTTTCAGCATCATTACTCCAGTCTTCAGTGTCACATGACCTTTCAGAAATCATTCTAACATGCTGATTCGCTGCTCAAGAAACGTTTATTATTATCAATGCTGAAAACAGCTGTGACATAGAACGTTTTAGAACAGCATTCGTTTGAAATATACATTTTTTGTAACAATGTAAAGTCTTTACTGTCACAGTATTAATAAAAAAAAATTATAATAAAATCTTGTTGACCTTTTGAATGAAACTGTACATTATATTGAACCTGAACTATATATTCTTTCATTTCATCTTGGTTCAAAACAAAGAACTATGGATAACATTTATATTTCTATAATATTTCTGTGATTTATGTTTCTATCAATAAATATTAAATAAACCTCAAAACTGGCTAAGTGACAAAAATGCACGTAACAGGTGATAAACGCAGTGACTGTGCAGATCAGACTGTGCAGATAAATGTGCAGTCAACACAATTTGTACAAAAACGAAGACTGGAACGAGATTCGAAGTGCACTATATACATTTTGGCAAATTTTGACGTTTATTACACATGTTAAATATCCTATAGTGCACTTAAAATGTCATTTCATTTTCTTCATTATAAAATATCATGTCATGTACATGTGGCCCAGACACCAAATTAGCATGTTGCATTACTATGTGAAGATTATTTTAAATCTATGCACCGTGTTATGTTGTGTTATTTTTAGTTGGGAGCTGCTGTAAGAATTTTTTAACACCAATAGGTTATTTTAACATTACCATTACATTAAATAACTTAAAATATTTAATAGTTCTCCCTACAAACATTGTGCTTCTCAAGCTTAAAAAAAAAACAAAAAAAAGTGTAATAGAAAACCAAAGTCAACGTATTTGTGAAAAGTGCCAACTGAGAGATAAAAAGGAGGAGTCAAAAGTCCAAATAACTGACCTTTGATTATAGATACAGGACTCTAAACTGCTTTTAGAAATGGTACTGTATAAAACAATCGCTTTCATACGTTGCTTACAGTATCGAAGATATAGTAAGGTCTGTACATTATATTGTACAGACCTTACCACTGGCCACACAATACATGTGGCCAGAAATATCTCATATCATTCAACACTTTACAAACACAACACACCTTGCCCATGTCTTATTATTAAGTACTGTGTCTCTACAGAATTACAAATGAATTTGAAGGAGAGTCCGTGTAAAACATTTCTCCGCCGATGAGCGCTCTTTTCTGGGATCTATAAACACTTTCAGCAATAGGACCCGTATCCGCCCTAATCTAATCTGCCTCATTGAAACAGGGACTACGCTCATCCGTAACCAAATTATAAGCAGCATCTGATGCACCACACACGGCATATAATATTGATCAGGAGAGAACGTTATGCTCCATTTAAAGAAAGCGAATATCTGCAAGTGCTCAGAGACATTAAACAAATCCCTTGTGGTGCATGCGGAAAGAAAGGGAGAGATTATACAGGTCAGAGATGACTTGCAGTCTTCATCTAAATGGAGAGAAGTGTTACTGTGTGCTGAATAGAGAAGGTTCAAATGCATCTAGATGTCACATAAATAAGAATTTGCTGTAATCAGAGACTTGGTGTAACAAACAAGCATAACTAGGCTTAACACACCAGATAAAATACATGAACCCTTTATGTGTCGGTGTTATTAATTTATGCAGAAATTCATAGTATGTCCAAAGGTTCATATACTTTTTTCCAGCAAATTTACAATAATTGAAATAATAATCAGATTTACTATCTTACAGAAAATGTACTACAGAGCCAAGTCCTCAAATGTAAAGTTGTTTTGGATAAAAAAAAACATCCAGTGAATGATGCAGGAATAATTAAACATTTGTTTATTTGGTTCTCTCATAAAACCTACCAACTGTGAGGTCATCGAGTTCAGGCACCACAGGCAGGGTCCAGCCAATAGAGTTGAGCAGAGCGGTCACCTGACCCATGTTAGCTAAGGGTTCCACACGCACCACCTGGAATACGTTTGATTTGTTGTTTATAAAAATAGAACATTTCCTCATTTTACATTATATTAATGCTAATAATCACACACTCTAAAAAATTCTGGATTGTTTCAACCCAATGTTGGGTCAAATATGGACTAACCCAACTGTTGGGTTAAATTTTGGTTACATTTTTAAATTAGCTTTTTAACCCAACAGTTGGGTTAGTCCATATTTGACCCAACATTGGGTTGAAACAACCCAGCATTTTTTTTGAGTGCATATGACAAATTCTTATCTACATACGTTTTTACATTCCAATGAAAGCCCTGTCTTTCCAAATGGTTCACCCAAAAATGAAATTTACTCACCATCAGGCCATCCAAGATGTAGATTTGGAGAAATTGAGCATTACATCACTTGTTCACCAATTGATCCTCTGCAGTGAATGGGTGCCATCAGAATGAGAGTCTAAACAGCTGATAAAAACATCACAATAATCCACAAGTAATCCAGATGACTCCAGCCCATCAAGCGCAAGCATAAAGCTGCGTATTTGTACAAAACACATCCATCAAGACGTTTTTAACTTCAAACCATTGCTTTCTCTATCCTTAAAACTGTTTCAAAAAAGTAATTTCATCTGAACCAGGAAAGAAACATGCACAGATCAAGCACCGTTTACAAATGAAAACAGTCCAAAACGGTTCTAAATAAACAAGTCTGTGTATTTTAAGGACAACAGAGAACTCAATGCATATGACAAATTCTTATCTACATACGTTTTTACATTCCAATGAAAGCCCTGTCTTTCCAAATGGTTCACCCAAAAATGAAATTTACTCACCATCAGGCCATCCAAGATGTAGATTTGGAGAAATTGAGCATTACATCACTTGTTCACCAATTGATCCTCTGCAGTGAATGGGTGCCATCAGAATGAGAGTCTAAACAGCTGATAAAAACATCACAATAATCCACAAGTAATCCAGATGACTCCAGCCCATCAAGCGCAAGCATAAAGCTGCGTATTTGTACAAAACACATCCATCAAGACGTTTTTAACTTCAAACCATTGCTTTCTCTATCCTTAAAACTGTTTCAAAAAAGTAATTTCATCTGAACCAGGAAAGAAACATGCACAGATCAAGCACCGTTTACAAATGAAAACAGTCCAAAACGGTTCTAAACAAACAAGTCTGTGTATTTTAAGGACAACAGAGAACTCAAAGGAACCGTTGTTATGGATTTTAATCAGTTTGATGTTAAAAGGACTTAATGATGGATTTGTTTATTACAAGCATGCAGCTTTTCACTTCACAAGACATTAATTGATAGACGGGAGTTTTGTGGATTACTGTGATGTTTATCAGCTGCTTGGACTCTCATTCTGACGGCACCCATTCACTGCCGAAGATCCATTGGTGAGCAAGTGATGTAATGTGAAATTTCTCCAAATCTACATCTTGGATGGCCTGAGGGTGAGTACATTTTCAGCAAATGTTCATTTTTGGGTGAACTATTTCTTTAACTTTAAATGAGGAGATGAGATTTAAACAATTTTACTGTCAAAAAATAATATCTGGCATCAGCCACCTGCCGTTTTGTGTCCACCTCCAGAATGTCCATCATGTGAATCATGATGTTCTTGTTCGTCTTCTTGTATTTTCCCACCCTGAGAGAAACAGTCAGCCATCCTGGACGACCTGTGCACATATGTTTCTTCCCTCCTTCTTTTTTCCATTCTCGCACCTGAACAATTTAAATGGTCAACATTTTATTAAAACCAGATTGCATCGAAGTCAAGTTCATACGTTCATAATTTTTTTTTTTTTTACATAAACAATTTTACTGTCAAAAAATAATATCTGGCATCAGCCACCTGCCGTTTTGTGTCCACCTCCAGAATGTCCATCATGTGAATCATGATGTTCTTGTTCGTCTTCTTGTATTTTCCCACCCTGAGAGAAACAGTCAGCCATCCTGGACGACCTGTGCACATATGTTTCTTCCCTCCTTCTTTTTTCCATTCTCGCACCTGAACAATTTAAATGGTCAACATTTTATTAAAACCAGATTGCATCGAAGTCAAGTTCATACGTTCATAATTTTTTTTTTTTTTACATTGATTCAGCAAAAACCACAATAAAATGACCGAAAGCTAGACTGGTGCACCTGTCCCGGTGTGTCGAACAGTAAGGGGCGTGTCAGTAACTTTTCGCCGCGCCCGTACTTTCACCCCCCGCAACTTGCAGAGAGCCTGCCCGCTACTTTTTATTGTACCATCATTTTTTTTTTCTTTGAAGAGGCACTGCCTACCTTTATAGTTCAAGCCGTTTGCACATTTCATGTTTTTTTCATGCATATTCATTAATACTACATGCATTTCTCATTTGTATGCATAACGCATTATCATCAGTGCAATACTGAAGTATATGAAATATTAAATTTTAAATGAAAGTATACCACTGCCTACCTTTATAGTTCAAGCCGTTTGCACATTTCATGTTTTTTTTCATGCATATTCATTAATATTACATGCATTTCTCATTTGTATGCATAACGCATTATCATCAGTGCAATACTGAAGTATATGAAATATTAAATTTTAAATGAAAGTATAATAGGTAACATATGAAAGCACTCGGCTCGAAGTTTCGCAGTTCCCTGTCTCTGAATATCTAGTGATAGAGGCATGCATTTCAGTTTCAAATAAATAATTCCTATACTACAGTTTAAAATATTATTCCAATTCTATAATGTAATATTTATAGAATATTTTTTCCAGGATTTAGAAGAGGGTTTTATCATAGTGGTTTCTGATAATGAGTAAAATCATGTCTATGGTTAAAATGAATGGAAGACTAAATATTTTGGTTCATAGAATGTTCTGGGAACGTTATTTTATGGTTAAAAATAATCAAACCAGGAACCATACTAGACGCTTAGGGGAAGATGTTTGCTGGAACATTTTTGTTCTGCAACACAGGCTACATTAGACACAGTTAAATGTGATTTTTTTTAATCCACTAAAATATGTGGTGTTTTATGTTATTGCTAGTAAACTGCTAAAAAGTTATGTGACTACCACAGAAAATTAAGTTTACCTGCTTGACTAAAATGATTTGGCAATTTCGTATTAAAAAAATCCACAATGACTGTGTTTAATTTATGTTGTAGAACAAAATGTGAAAATCTCTTCAAGTAGGTTCATCACAAACATTAAAGGGGTTAGTTCATCCAAAAAATTAAATTCTGTCATCAATTACTCACCCTCAAATTGTTCCAAACATGTATGAGATTCTTTCTTCGGCTGAACACAAAAGAAGATATTTTGAAGAATGTGTTTAACCAAACAGTTGCCAGTAAGCCATTGACTTTCATGTAGTAGCATATTGTCCCATAATGTGGAAGTCAAAGCTACCGGCAACGTTTCCCAACATTCTTCAAAATATCTTTATATATATATATGTGTGTGTGTGTTTGTATGTATGTATGCATGTATGTGTGTGTATATATATATATATATATATATATATATATATATATATATGTGTGTATGTGTATGCATGTATGTATGTATATGTGTGTGTATGTGTATGTATGTACGTATATATATGTGTAAGTATATATATGTGTATGTGTGTATATATACAGTGGGTACGGAAAGTATTCAGACCCCCTTAAATTTTTCACTCTTTGTTATATTGCAGCCATTTGCTAAAATCATTTAAGTTCATTTTTTTTCCTCATTAATGT
>NW_015506230.1:303906-306550 GCF_001515645.1 Sinocyclocheilus grahami | reverse complement strand
TTTAACCCAACAGTTGGGTTAGTCCATATTTGACCCAACATTGGGTTGAAACAACCCAGCATTTTTTTTGAGTGCATATGACAAATTCTTATCTACATACGTTTTTACATTCCAATGAAAGCCCTGTCTTTCCAAATGGTTCACCCAAAAATGAAATTTACTCACCATCAGGCCATCCAAGATGTAGATTTGGAGAAATTGAGCATTACATCACTTGTTCACCAATTGATCCTCTGCAGTGAATGGGTGCCATCAGAATGAGAGTCTAAACAGCTGATAAAAACATCACAATAATCCACAAGTAATCCAGATGACTCCAGCCCATCAAGCGCAAGCATAAAGCTGCGTATTTGTACAAAACACATCCATCAAGACGTTTTTAACTTCAAACCATTGCTTTCTCTATCCTTAAAACTGTTTCAAAAAAGTAATTTCATCTGAACCAGGAAAGAAACATGCACAGATCAAGCACCGTTTACAAATGAAAACAGTCCAAAACGGTTCTAAATAAACAAGTCTGTGTATTTTAAGGACAACAGAGAACTCAATAAAGGAACCGTTGTTATGGATTTTAATCAGTTTGATGTTAAAAGGACTTAATGATGGATTTGTTTATTACAAGCATGCAGCTTTTCACTTCACAAGACATTAATTGATAGACGGGAGTTTTGTGGATTACTGTGATGTTTATCAGCTGCTTGGACTCTCATTCTGACGGCACCCATTCACTGCAGAAGATCCATTGGTGAGCAAGTGATGTAATGTGAAATTTCTCCAAATCTACATCTTGGATGGCCTGAGGGTGAGTACATTTTCAGCAAATGTTCATTTTTGGGTGAACTATTTCTTTAACTTTAAATGAGGAGATGAGATTTAAACAATTTTACTGTCAAAAAATAATATCTGGCATCAGCCACCTGCCGTTTTGTGTCCACCTCCAGAATGTCCATCATGTGAATCATGATGTTCTTGTTCGTCTTCTTGTATTTTCCCACCCTGAGAGAAACAGTCAGCCATCCTGGACGACCTGTGCACATATGTTTCTTCCCTCCCTCTTTTTTCCATTCTCGCACCTGAACAATTTAAACGGTCAACATTTTATTAAAACCAGATTGCATCGAAGTCAAGTTCATACGTTCATTATTTTTTACATTGATTCAGCAAAAACCACAATAAAATGACCGAAAGCTAGACTGGTGCACCTGTCCCGGTGTGTCGAACAGTAAGGGGCGTGTCAGTAACTTTTCGCCGCGCCCGTACTTTCACCCCCCGCAACTTGCAGAGAGCCTGCCCGCTACTTTTTATTGTACCATCATTTTTTTTTTCTTTGAAGAGGCACTGCCTACCTTTATAGTTCAAGCCGTTTGCACATTTCATGTTTTTTTTCATGCATATTCATTAATATTACATGCATTTCTCATTTGTATGCATAACGCATTATCATCAGTGCAATACTGAAGTATATGAAATATTAAATTTTAAATGAAAGTATAATAGGTAACATATGAAAGCACTCGGCTCGAAGTTTCGCAGTTACCTGTCTCTGAATATCTCCGACTCGCTGGTCGTGCTGCTTGGGCGCTGAGCACATCTTGAAGATGATCCACGCGCGCAGGTAATAGTACACATCAAAGATGACTGATAAGGGGAGCAGAAAGAGGCAAACGAAGATCCATCTCTGGTGTATTATCACGTACTCCAAGCCCTTCACTTGAATCCATACCAAAAACAAAACCACTAACGCACCCAAATATAACAACGGATCCATTCCGACAGCTTTTAAAATCACGAATCGCCTAATTACAATGCAATTTAAAAACGGCTTTTGATTTAACAAATGCTTTTATTTGTATTCACAGCGGACGGACATTAAACCACATGTATTAGCACTGCCTAATAAATTGTTATTTAATGCGATTTCTCGTATTCCTTTGTGCGCATAGTTTCCCCACTTGCAAGGCGCACTATTTGCCATCGATATTTTGCACGCTGTTTAGAAACTTGCACAGGTGGTTTAAGCACCGCCTCCAACTTGCGATGATTGGCCAGTAGCGCGTCAAATCAGACGACGCCAGTGGTTGCGTGTCGTCTGTTCAGCCAATCACAAGAAAGAAACACCGTCACACCATTGCCTCAGTGAGATGTGTTCATTATCATACAGTAGTAGAGAAATGAGGCGACTAGTGATAGAGGCATGCATTTCAGTTTCAAATAAATAATTCCTATACTACAGTTTAAAATATTATTCCAATTCTATAATGTAATATTTATAGAATATTTTTTCCAGGATTTAGAAGAGGGTTTTATCATAGTGGTTTCTGATAATGAGTAAAATCATGTCTATGGTTAAAATGAATGGAAGACTAAATATTTTGGTTCATAGAATGTTCTGGGAACGTTATTTTATGGTTAAAAATAATCAAACCAGGAACCATACTAGACGCTTAGGGGAAGATGTTTGCTGGAACATTTTTGTTCTGCAACACAGGCTACATTAGACACAGTTAAATGTGATTTTTTTTAATCCACTAAAATATGTGGTGTTTTATGTTATTGCTAGTAAACTGCTAAAAAGTTATGTGACTACCACAGAAAATTAAGTTTACCTGCTTGACTAAAATGATTTGGCAATTTCGTATTAAAA
>NW_015506230.1:301225-301506 GCF_001515645.1 Sinocyclocheilus grahami | reverse complement strand
TTGGATAAAAGCGTCTGCTAAATGACTAAATAAATAAATAAATAGAATAAATAAATCTTATTTTGTCTTCAAGAAGAGAGAAAGTCATAGGCCACAGGTTTGGAACAACATGTGTGTGAGTAAATGATGACAAAATTATCATTATTATTATTTATTTTTTGGTGAACTATCCCTTTAATAACTATAGAAAAAAAACATAAAACAAACTCATAAAGAAACATCTAAAAGCTAGGCCTATGTGTATTTTGTGAGCAATATGCTTTCTACAAATGACTTACAAA
>NW_015506230.1:299978-300497 GCF_001515645.1 Sinocyclocheilus grahami | reverse complement strand
TCATCTTGAAGCTGGACGATGCGCGCGGAACTTTCCAGATAGATCAATGTTATGAATGTACATTATGCCTTCACTACATCATGGCGCTATTTTTATTGGAGTATTCTTAATAGTCACCGGTGGCTCCACCGCTTTTCTAACTTCTAATCAAAGTCGACTGCAGGCGTTCAGCATGTGCTGTGTGGTGCTCGGGGCGGTGATGCTCATATTAGGGCTCTTCTGGGCGATGAACGGCAAGAGAAACCCGGTGCCTTATAATGAAGAGTACAGCCACGACTACAGTCAAGTCCTGTTCACCCCACCGCCCGGAAACCACTTCCCCGAATCCCAGTCCATCTTTCTGCACGGGTAAGTGGGGAATCGTATCATAAATGAACTACTAAATGTCTGCGCTGATGATTCTGATAAGGTGAAATAAAGGCGCAGAAGATAAAATCACAGTCTGAGCAATTTGGAGTTGAGTCGTAGAGGAGTTTCCATCCAAAAGTGCATTATAGCCTAGGCTATCTATGCAGCCAG
>NW_015506230.1:297941-299594 GCF_001515645.1 Sinocyclocheilus grahami | reverse complement strand
TGTGTGTGTGTGTGTGTGTGGTAGAATTAATCATGAAATTGCAATTTTATATACACTTTTGACTCAAAATATGTCATCTTAATGTTGTATATTGTTCATATTCCAACACTCATAAATCCAATGTAATCTCTCTGAACTCAAACGCCATCTCACAAACATTTAATCACAGGTATTATAATGCCATGTTACTCATTTCATTAAAAATAATTTAAATAAATGTAAATATTTTCCAACATATTTTCAACATAAAATGAAAGCGGAGTCCTGATCTGCCATAAAAAAAGAGCAGCCTTGAAAACGCTCCTCAAAAAGCAGTCCACATAAAATAGATGCATACACTTTCATGCAGCTTTTTTTATTTGATTGGAATAGATAGGAGCAAACATGGAGATAATTTTACTTTTCCACCCATATCCCATATCCCTCCGGATTTGTGCCATCTCTCTTTCCTTTTCCCCTCTCTCCCACCCTCAGACGTCATTAGAAATCACTTAGAGGAGAAGTCTAAGAAAGGTTGCTGCTCCTCTGCACTGTTATCTGATACTGAAAGGCCATCTAGTGTTGATAAACAGCATATACCACCTTACATTCAGGTTCCTCTTCCCCACGCCCAGTACACTTATTAATAACAATGCGTGATTGTATTTTGAAGGACTTTGCAAAGGCGAGGTGTAAATAGTGAAGATTTGGACTATCCCCCGATGGAGCCAACCTGTTTTAGCCCTACCAGTCGGGGTCGGCCGCCTCACTGGGACATGGAACCTCCCCCACCTTATGAGGTGGCCATCAAAACCACTAGGAGCTCCACGCACCTGAGACGCAGCTACTCAGACACACAGCTGCTCACTGAACCTCTGTTTGGACGCTCACGGGAGATCAGTTTCGAGGTGTGACATCTGAGCCACATCTTTTGAGACCTGAACTAAGGAGCTGAATACCCACCCTAAAGTATTCTCAAACAAGTGTTGATGAAGCTTCAAAACAGGCATTGACAATCCACAGCTCGTTGAGGAGGTGTTTTGTGCCTCTTGAGATGGTTCTCATCTTAACCATGTGTTTACAGCCTTATTCAGAAAGAAATGTAGAATACTATGCTTTTAATGTATTATAAACATAAAATCTAAGCTATTGGAAATAAGTGGTTAATATATCATTAAACATAATGCAATGCATTTTTTTTTAAAGAGGAGCCTTTAATTTTAGTTAGGTGTACCAATTCCTACCGCTTCAGTCATCTCAATAACTGATCACTCGAATTCTGTATATTCTAGTATACTTGAATGTGAGAAAATTAGCTTTTGCATATGGGGGCGTATTTAGTTCTGTCAAAGCTAGTGAACCTCAAAGATGTCAAAATAAATTACAATTACATTTTGTTTAAATATGTTATGTTAGAATAGTGCCATCAATAAATATGTTGGTATAATAAAAGTTATTCACAGATATGATTAAATAAAATGTAATTAATTACAATGAAATATTCACAATTCATCAAAATCACACACAATTGATAACATTTTCCAAATAATTCAAAATCAAAAATGCATTTACAGTACTTCCTTTTAACTAGCCATTGCACTTAAATGCATTTGTCCTATTGCAGCCAAGTTGCTGTCCTGTAATTTGCACGATATTCTAACACTTTTGAAAAAA
>NW_015506230.1:295869-296625 GCF_001515645.1 Sinocyclocheilus grahami | reverse complement strand
TTTTTTTGGGGAATCTCTTAATGTTTAAAATGTTCGTCAGTAAAACAGTTGTGATTAATTCGTTAATGTTTTTCCTCCTGTCGTTACGAACCCAAACAAATTCAACTGTAATATGAAATTCTGTGACTTTATGTCCTATCAGCCAAATAACCCGGATTAGTGAATCGGCTCACCCGAATCATTGAAAAGATTCACTTCAAAAAAATGATTCGTTAACGGACTCTGTAGTGCCATCAACCTCCGCCCATAAATTCTGCCACTTCCTCTTCACGTTTAATTGCCTACAGACTCAAAGAGATGGCACATCTACCGACACCGATGGCTGTGGGAAGAAGAAGACTTTCCGTTAAGGTTTCTCTAAGGAAATGACTGGCTGAGTCGCGATTTCCGTGGTAACGTGAAGAGCGTGCTGGGAATGATTATCCTCGTTGACTATAATGAAACCAGCGGCGCTGGACGTGTATTCAGTACTACTTGCAGACAGATGTGTTGAAGACCGTTCATCAGAAGAAACGTGTATACTCCTCCACTGATGTTCAACTTCATGATCAAAACAAACGCACGTCGGACTGCGTCAACCCGACAAGGTACTGTATTTATGAAGAACACGAACAACTCTGTAGTTCTGATTTTTGTCACATATGAAAAAACGGATTCAGTCACAATATTAAATCATAATATTCGACTATAACAATTGATATGGCATTTCAATTCCATTTATTTGTTGTGTTTAATATGGTATTAGTTGATACAGTG
>NW_015506230.1:281265-295859 GCF_001515645.1 Sinocyclocheilus grahami | reverse complement strand
CCAGACTCACAGACTCCCACTTTTCATATTAATTTTATTTAGGCTGTTTATTTTTTGGGATGGGGTATGAAAGGCAAACACTATATGATTATACATCTTTGCACTAGTCATGCAGCATTGGCTGAATACTTGTAGGCGGTGGAAATCATCTTACCATGAATGACATAATGTCTCAACTCTATATTTACCTCATCAGTGAAGAAACATCTAGTATTTATAACTAGTATTCTTTAAATCTTAACATTTTATACAGATGTATGCTGTAGCTACTTATGAGAGGAGTGCTGCATGGTTAGTCTGAGACCACTACAGAGTTTCTGAGATGCAAGCTAACCTTTTTAATTATTGGTCATCAAGGATTAATAGTGGGAAGGTGCAACGATTCTGAAATGAACAGAAGAGACAACAGTTGGAACATTAACTTATTAAACTGTTGAAATGAAACCTGTACACTTCCGGGTATTCTCTACATTTTGTATATATTCTGTGTGTTTTCTTTGAACTGCAATGAATAATCCACCAAGGGCTATTTGCATGCTAGACGTTTATTTGAGATGATGTACTTTCTCTTTTTTTATTTAAACAACTAACTAAAGGATAAACCAGACTCACAGACTCCCACTTTTCATATTAATTTTATTTAGGCTATTTATTTTTTGGGATGGGGTATGAAAGGCAAACACTATATGATTATACATCTTTGCACTAGTCATGCAGCATTGGCTGAATACTTGTAGGCGGTGGAAATCATCTTACCATGAATGACATAATGTCTCAACTCTATATTGACCTCATCAGTGAAGAAACATCTAGTATTTATAACTAGTATTCTTTAAATCTTAACATTTTATACAGATGTATGCTGTAGCTAATTATGAGAGGAGTGCTGCATGGTTAGTCTGAGACCACTACAGAGTTTCTGAGATGCAAGCTAACCTTTTTAATTATTGGTCATCAAGGATTAAGTGGGAAGGTGCAACGATTCTGAAATGAACAGAAGAGACAACAGTTGGAACATTAACTTATTAAACTGTTGAAATGAAACCTGTCTATTGGCGAATGTTGTGGCAGTACAGTGTGGCTTTATCAGTTTTTATCGTAAAGAGCTTTTGTTGACCTGTGTGCATTGAATAAAGCTGTGTATTGTATCAGAAATCTCAGAACTCGAGTTCCACGAAAGAGCCGTTTGGCTCTTCCACGGCACGCCCAGCCAGGACTGGATGAATTCATTACCGACAAGTGATGGGAAGTCAGACTCATTTCCGCGACTCGGTTCTTTCGAACAGTTGAAAAACAGTTCAAAACAGATTCAGCGATTCTTTTACGTCACGGCGTAACACGTCAGCGAGTGCTGCCTGACGACTGCTTTTCGAGGAAAACCCTAACTTAACTAACTAACGCAGATATATCATTTCATCTACTGTGTGAGTTAAATATTAAGCATCAAGAGAACGTAAATAACTAGGTTTCATACTATAGCCAAATGGTGCTAAGGCCACAGATATTTTCTAGAGAATATTTAGCGTCTTTTTTTCCCAACCCATTATTAGACTAATGCTATATATAAACCTAATCAGATTTTTTTTGGGGAATCTCTTAATGTTTAAAATGTTCGTCAGTAAAATATATATATATATATATATACTTTTCCACAAAATGACAGTCATGTGGTGCAACCAACATGCAAAAATCCCATAAAATAGGAAATGACATCAGAGTTTTTTAGCATTATTTAAGAGTCGTCAAATGATTGGATTTACTTAAGTATGAGCAATAGTAATAGTTTTCTTTCGCACACACTAGTATGATTGATGAAAAAGATAAACATCAGTCGTGAAACATAAGAATGCTGAAAAATAATACACTGATTGGTGGTTTTGTATACACTCACTATATCTCTGGCTTTCGGTTTGTAAAAATATGCAAACTAAGAGGGTGCTCTGTCTCTTTTCAGCCCACTCTCAGTTTGAAAGCTAAAGTTAAGCAGAAGTAACAAATGTTCTGATTATAGAAGTAGGTCAGCAGTGAAAACAGTGAGAGTCTGCCGTTTTAGATGGTGAGTCTGCACCCAGTCCATGAACTAATTCATGTCAACACCATTTACATTTATTTTCATTGCAAAAAAGCCCAATGTATTAGTTGGAAGGATTATAATTTTCCTCTTATAGCAAGATCGGTGAGACACAGTCTATCCAACATGTGTGTCTATCTATGAGATGATGGCTTGTGAAAAAAATATATTATCAGGTTCATACTTCCAAACTTCGGCTTAATCTATTTAGTCTGTTTTAATTTATATTTAATTTGGTATTTTTCTTATTTCAGTTTAATATACAAAAACAACTGTGTGTCGCTATCAAAACATAGCTCATTGTTTGTTAACCATCTCTGCAGTAGTGACTTTAGTGGTGCAGAAATGACACGTTTTAGCTTGAAATTAGATTTGTTAGGAAGTCTATTTGCTATGATGCCCAGCACAACACAACAGTGTTTTTATGTCAATTACAGTAATTAGTTTAAGAGTTTAAACTGACTCCCTTTAGTCAAAGCCGTCAGAAACATTTTTAAATGTTTCAGTGCTTAACAAGATGCAATCATGTCATGTAATTAATGGAGAGAAAATGTTAAGGCAAGGTAATGTTTCCAGAAGTGAAAACTGAACAGCTGCTGGCTGCCAAATTCTTTCAGTGTTCCATGTCTGAGGGAAAGAGAGAGAGAGAGAGAGAGAAAGGGCTCTCTGCCATTTAAATACTAGTAAGGTGCTGGTACTTCATAATGATCTTAGTTTATATTTAAATCTATTTTTTTTTTTTTGGAGAATTGTGCTGAATCAAAGGGGCAAAGCAGTTCATTCTGACCACATGATCAGTAGTGTAAATGTTAACAGAAAGCAGTCAGCATTGTACACTAGCCCAGAAAGAATGAGGAGGGAGGGAACGAGAGGAAGAGAGACGCGATTTTTGTTTCTTGCAACATGCTGAAGCCATCAAATCAGCGCCTAGGGGTCCCCCTTGTCCCCACCACTGTCTTTTTTGGCAACTGAAGTACATTAAGGGAATAATGTTAAACGCTCAAACTCTTTGGTTTAAAAGAAAAATAACACATTAGCAAAAACAATAGGTTACTGTCGTAACCCCGGTTCTCTGAAACATCGAGTGGAGAGATCCACCTATGGGAAGGGCATCCGTACCTGACCTCTGCAGAAGCATCCAATTGCACCAAGTCTGGCTAGACAGACAGAAGCGCGCAGCCAATGCCAGGTAAGCCCCCACCCCCTTACATGTGAGCATATAAGGCCTGCACGCGACGCTATTCTCCAGTAAGTATATTAGCTTCTCGTGCGGCAAGCGAGGCAAAGCTGGTGGATCTCTCCACTCGATGTTTCAGAGAACCGGGGTTACGACAGTAACCTATTGTTCTCTTTCATCCTCTCGTGTTCGAGATCCACCTATGGGAGAGACATGGACAGCTCCCCGATTGCCCAATACACTCACAGTGAGGTTCTGTAAGCAACAGAAGGTCGGTCACCCCAAGGGTGCGGTGCCTGACATGTCCCATAATCATGCACCTGACAATCCTGACACACACACACATGACTGCTGTGCACGGGCAGGACATGAAACATGTATGAGGCCCACACAAGTAAATAAATCCAGCAACACATATGAAACATCCAGGCAGGAAAATAAATGCATGCTTGGTGACACGAATGTGCGTGGCCCGACGGCCCACTCACTCTTCGTTCCTTTACTACAATGTGTAAATGGGAAGGAAGAGAGGGAGGTAACAAGGAGCTATGAAGACCCCACCCCTAAAACAGAATGTGCTACCGAAGTTTTGGTGACATCCAGTCGGTACTAACGCACAAACATATGGGGAGAGGCCCAGCTGGCAGCAGAGCAGATGTCCTGCAGTGACACTCCCCTGAACAAGGCCCAAGAGGCAGCTAAGCCCCTCGTGGAATGAGCTCTGATGTTCCCTGGGGGCTGCACACCCATCGATTCATATGCCAAAGCAATAGCTTCCACAAGCCAATGTGAGAGGAATTGCTCAGATATGGGACTCCCCCCTGTTCGGGGGAATCCATGAAATAAAGAGCTGGTCGCTCTTCCGGAAAGCACTGGTCCTGGTCATATACGTCTGTAATGCACGAACCGGACACAGAGCATTCAGCCTCTGATCCTCAGTGGAAGAAAAAGGTAGAGGGTGAAAAGCGGACAGCTCCAACACCTCCGATGTAAATCCAGGGAAGCACTTAGGCAAAAAAGCCGGGTTTGTCTCAAGAAAAACCTTATCTCCACTAAGAGAGAATTTAGTGCACGAGGAATGAACCGAGAGTGCATGAAGCTCACTGACACATTTAGCTGAAGCCAAGGCCAAGAGCAAAGCTGTCTTGAAGGACAGCAGCTTCAGGGAAATACTTCCCAGGGGCTCAAAAGGGGATTGAGACCGAGCCTCCAGCACCATGGAGAGGTCCCATTCAGGAACAGTTCTCCTGATAACGGGCAAAGAACGACGGGCACCCTTCATAAATCTGCGGATTAGAGGATGCTGCCCGACCACTGAGCCCACAAAGCCCACGTGGCAAGCAGAAATAGCCGCTAGGTAGACCTTAATGGTGGAAAAAGACCTGCCTTTATCCATAAGGTCTTGTAAAAAACACAAAATATCAGGAACTGAGCACTGATATGATGCGAGACGATGCCCATCTCACCACCCTTCAAACACCTGCCACTTACAGCCATGTAAGGACAGAGTAGACACGGCCCTGGTATTCTGTATAGTAGCAACCACACGCAGGGGAAGCCTTAGCATGTTTAAGTCTGTCCTCTCACGGGCCAGGCCCAGAGAGCTACTCTGTCCGGGTGTGGGTGATAAATCTCCCCGTTCGCTTGAGATAATAGATCTGTGCGGAGGGGGAGGCGTCATGGCTGGGCACATAACAGAGGAATTATCTCTGCCAGCCACGGTGCTTTGGGCCACCTGGGTGCTATCAGAATGAGAGACAGGCCCTTCTCGCTCACCCTGGCCAGTGTTGGAGTTATCAGGCACAGGGGAGGAAAAGCATACAGCAGCACTTTGGGCCATGGGTGGGCCAGTGCGTCAACCCTGAGGAGTGCATCCACATCCTTTAGCGAGAAGAACATAGGACAATGGCGGTTTTCGCGCGAGGCGAATAGCTCTATGGTTGCCTGTCCGAATCCCATCCATATCAAGCCCACTATCTGAGGGTGGAGGCGCCAATCTCCGTAGAGTGGATTCCCCCTCGATAGAAGGTTCGCGCCTCTGTTCAGAATGCCTGGAACATGAGTCCAGGAAAAACCGCCTGCTCCGCACTAAAAGTTTGTGAGCTAGAGCGTGAAGTTTCGATGAGCGCAAACCGCCCTAGCGATTGATATATGCTACTGCTGTGGTATTGTCGCAGTGTACGAGCACATGATGCCCCTGCAGGCGAGGCAGAAAATAATTCAGAGCTTTCCACATGGTCATAAGCTCTAAATAATTTATGTGCGCTGAACGTAGTCTGCTCGGCCACAAACCGTTCACCGTTCTGCCCTCCTGGGTGGCAACCAAGCCTGTTAGGGACGCATCTGTCGTTACGACTTTCCGCAACATCACCGTCCCCAAAGAGGTTCCCTGTGCGTAAAAGCCCATGCTCCTCCAGTGGCGCAGAGCTGCCGTGCAGGTGTGCGTCACTGTTACAGAGCGGCAGAGATCGCGGGTGTCCTGCAGTACTTTCACCTTCGATTCGGCTATTATGAGCCAATCGTCTATGTATGTCAAAATCCGCAAACCTGACATTCTCAGGGGGGCTAAGCCTGCCTCCACACACAAAGAAAAAGTCCTTGGGCTTAGGGCGTGTCCAAACGGAAGGACTGTGAATTTGTAACATATGCCTTCATAGGCGAAACAAAGGAACTTCCTGTGTGGCGGATAAATGCTTATGTGGAAAACATGTGGATCTTTCAGATCGACCGATGTGAACCAGTCGTTCTGTTTTATGGTGCGGGTCAGAGTGCCGGTTAACATTCTGAAATTGTATTTCCTCAAATGTTTGTTCAACACTCTTAGGTCCAAAATAGGGCAGAAAGAACCGTCCTTCTTTGGAACCAGGAAATAACGAGAATAAAATCCTTGATTTATCAGATTGGGGGGCACCACCTGAATCGCTCCCTTTAATAGAAGGGAAGCGATTTCCTCGTTCAGAATGTGAGCGGTGCTCTCCTCCGTGTGAGAGGAAAGAATGCCATTGAAATATGGGGGTTTTATTACAAACTGCAGTCTGTAGCCCTGCATTACAGTTCACATCACCCACTCGAGAGCCGAAACAGTCTGCCAGGCCGACTCGTAACTCGCGAGTGTCCCCACCAGAGCCGGGGAAGAGCTGGCATTCTCGTGTTCGCCCAGTTGGCTCATTTGTGATGCAATGGCGCAACAGTTTTCCTCACAACAGACCCCCTGAACGTGGGGGGAGAACACACAACGTCCACTGAACGCATGGGCCGGGCAGCCACAAGAATGGGGCGGTCACCCTCTCCATGAGAAAGCCTCCGTCTTTTGGACAGGGGCTCGGGGGCAAAAAGGGCTTGCGGCTCGAGAACGTAGACCCGGCTGCCCCAACGGTCGAACATCAGGCCGGCCGCTTGCGTTTCGAGTCGGAGGGGGTTGAGTTAGAGGGCTTTCCGGCCGCGGGCTTTGCAGAGGGTGGGTTACTCTGCCGTAGGGTGGGTTTGTTGCCGGGCTTTTCCTTGCTCTGATGGAAATTTCGTCCTGTGACAGGAGGGTTAGGCAAACGCACAGGGGGCACCTGGCGTTTGAAGGCCTCATCCTCCTCCTTGTCGCCGTAACATTGCTGCATCAATCCAATGGCGGGACCAAAGAGAGCCCGGCCGGAGCACCCACGATGCACCTCTTCTCACTGTCGGGGAGGCCTGACAGGTTAAGCCAGAGGGCGCGCTCTCCCACCACAGAAAGCGCCATGGAGTGCCTGCAGGCTTGGACGACCTGATGGGCATTGCGGAGGATGAGGTCATTGACAGTGATGAGCTTCTTCCACCAGATTGGAGAGGGAGCTCCTTTGTCCAGCTGCTGCCCTAAATCGTCCAGAATCTCCGCTTGGTAAGTGGAAAGGAGAGATGAAACGTTTAGGGCCCTGACAGCCAAGGCCGAGGATTTGTAAGCGGACTGGTGAATTGAGGCAGAAAAATTGTCAATTTTATTGGGCAAAACCGGCTTCGGGGGAGTGAGCAGCCCGCCGTGGATGGGGTTAAGGTGCCTGATGATAGAGGGCTCGATGGCAGGGGGGGATCACCCATGCTGAGAGCTCCCATATCCTTCACCTCGAGGCCCGTGAGACCATGTTTGAGATCGAGCGGATCGCCCCAATTGTGTCTCATGTGCTTAGCGCATACTGGGAGGACGGGAAAGAGTTGTTTCCTCGGGCCGGGAGGCGGTCCCAGCAGTTTCCCATCGTAAATGTCCCTTTCCTGGTCGGTGGCACTCTGCGGAGCTGGCCACTCAATGTTGAGGCGAGCGGCCGCTCGTTCACACACGTCCAGGAGGATAGACCGGGGTAAAGCAGCGAGGGCGTTAACCCGGAGGAACGCTAGAGGAGCGGGTCATCATCGCCGGAACCAGTCGGTTCGTCCACAAACGGGAGGTTACCCGCGAAGATGTCCTCTTCGGGAAAAACAGAATTGGGCTGGTCAGCCCAGTTGAGAGACGTTGCGCTCCGGGAAGCCCCCGGTAGCGCGTCGTCATCACCGTGTCCCCCATCCGAGTCCAAAAGGCAGAGCTTGACGCACTGGGTCGTGGCAACTTTGAGTCTGCGCCGAAGGAGCTTTTTAGGCAACGTGAGGCAATGGCTGCAGTTTCCCGGGTTCTCCAAAGCCTTTTCAGCGTGCTTGAGGCCCAAGCAGACCACGCAGAAGGGGTGCGAATCCTTAGTGGCGACAGCGCCACACGTGGCCGGGCAGGCCCGTGATGTGCAGCCCCCGAAAGAAGTAGGTTTAGAGAGTGACATGCCGACGAAAAACTGAGTAAAATCCGTGGCGGGCTGCCGTGGAAGAGGGGAGCATATGAAAATAATCACAGAGCGTGGGCGGCTCAGGATGCAAAAACAGCTTTTTCTGGGCTGAATAAAAGACTGTCACATCTGGCGGAGGCTGATCTTGACGATATGTCCTCCTGAAGACACGAAAAGTGAGCAGTGATAAATCCAACCCGAGCTGTGAGGTGCAGAGATCACAAGAAGCGAATGACAACTAGAGAATAGCGTCGCGTGCAGGCCTTATATGCTCTCATGTAAGGGGGTGGGGCCTTACCTGGCATTGGCTGCACACTTCTGTCTGTCTAGCCAGACTTGGTGCAATTAGATGCTTCTGCAGAGGTCAGGTACGGATGCCCTTCCCATAGGTTTATCTCGAAGACGAGATGATGAAAGAGAACACACTAGGTGATTTCAGGCGATTTGGTTTTCTTCTGAAATAAATGTTGTCAATATAATTCCTTATTACCTAAATGTATGATCAGAGATCAAACTGGTGTGACAATTTCAAACAAAATCAGGCCAAAACTATGTTCTCTTGGAGTTTGTTTTGGGAAGTTCAGTACAGTTTGCCAAAGCGAACTTTCTGGAAATCTGGTAAACACCTATGCTCCACGAAAGTCAGATGTCCACAAATTAATAACATGAACACACCGGAGAGCTGCTTTATAGTAGAAACTGAAGTTGTAATTCTAAGTGAAAGTGACACTGTTTTTATGTTTAATACTATAAAGCTGCAATTCAGTAAATAAACGTGACTTGACTGGAGTGCGGAATTGCAGAGCTGGTGCGAACATATACACATTGCTATGATCAGATACTTTCCTAACTGCTGTTTTCTCAGCACTGTCATTTTTGTTGTGCGTTTATTTTGTTATTGAGAGGAAAGCGAGCAGCATAAATTTACATATTCATCTAAATGCTCCAAACAGCTTGGGTGCCGTTGAGATTTTTGCTAACAGCATACCAATGCAAGGGTGTTTCAAACCTCTTTTACCCCTAAGCAAAGAGCGAAAAAGAACTTTGCCGTGAGTATATTGGGGCCTTAAATCCAGTTGAGTTGCTGTTAAGCTACATACTCAAACTATATTGTTATATGCATATTCACTGCTTTTCTCCAGGAGGCTGGATCGGATCCGGAGGGCTACGGCAGAGGAGCAGAATCCAGTCCAAGTGCCTCCCACCTCAGACACCAGTCCACCGAGCCAACCTGCAACCCCTCCCCCCTGGCAAATGGAGCCGCCGCCATCCTATGAGACTGTTATGAAGATCACTACAGCTGTAAACCAAGTATAACCACTGCTTTGACTGTAGACACCGACACATTATGATGTGATTATGAAAAATTGGTCTAATTGGGGGTGCACAGATATCAAAAATCTGTCATTCACAGTTAAGCCACTAATTATTTTCATCTAATGGCTGATAACTGAAAAATCGCCATATTAAAATCTATTCTACTTAAATAAATAAATACTTTAAAGGGTTAGTTCACCCAAAAATGAAAATTCTGTCATTAATTACTCACCCTCATGTCGTTTCAAACCCGTAAGACCTTCGTTCATCTTCGGAACACAAATTAAGATATTTTTGATGGAATCTGAGAGCTGGCTGACCCTGCATAGACGGCAACGCAACTGAAATGTTCCCAACTCCAGAAACGTAGCAAGCTCTGTAAAATAATCCATGTGACATCAGTGGTTCATCCGCAATTATACGAAGTTACGAGAATACTTTTTGTGCGCAAAAGAAAAAAAATAAAATTTATTCAATAATTCGTCTCCTCCGCATCACACTGTTTACGTCCAGTGGATATTCTCCAAAATGGCACCAGGGTGATGCGGAGGAGACGAATTGTTGAATAAAGTCGTTTTTTTTTTTTTTTTCGCACCAAAAGTATTTTCGTGGCTTTGTATAATTGCGGATGAACCACTGATGTCACATGGATTATTTTACAGATTTCCTATCTACGTTTCTGGACATTTCAGTTGCGTTGCGGTCTATGCAGGGTCAGACAGCTCTCAGATTCCATCAAAAATATCTTAATTTGTGTTCCGAAGATGAACGAAGGTCTTACGGGTTTGAAACGACATTGAGGGTGAGTAATTAATGACAGAATTTTCATTTTTGGGTGAACTAACCCTTTAAATACTACAACTGAATGTAGGCATCAAAGAACAGCAATGTGATGAAAGATGGATATTTTTCATTTTTTCATGTGCTGTATGAAAGGTATTTTTCAGTAACTTTCATTTTTAGATATGCTACAAAAAAGGTTGGTTTGAATGAAAAACAAAGTAACAACTAATTTTTATGCATGAACACAGCTCTGCATGCACTCTACAAGAGATGGTGCACTTAAAGGGTTATATATATATATATATATATATTATATCTCTATCCTGCAAGTTATTGTTATAGTAGATGCAGACTTCAAAATTAATCTGAATCTAAAAGGGAAACTGAACCCAAACTCCAGTTTCCTATCTTGTTATGGACTGATATAGAAATTTTTGCTGATGTGATAAACAATATATATATATATATATATATATAGAATTTTTATTTTTTAAGCCGATAATTGAAGTCCACCAAGTGTCATAAACAGGTTAAAATGGGAAGAAAACAGTCTTTCTTATTTCTTGTATATGCACATTTGTAGGCTAATTCTGTGAACCATCCTGTAATCTCGTTCCTCACTTGTGTCATGCCAGTGTTTGTGGATACTGAAATTTAAAACTTAAAGCTTATTTAATCATCATCGGCTTGAGGTCTGAGAGACCCCAAGGCCATTTCAAGAGTTCAAAAACTAGTTACCATTGAAGGTTGATTGTTGTTGTTTACTTTCATTTGTTTTATTGTATTTCTCTACAGTGTTTTTACTGGGGTCAAAAACAGAAACAGTATTTCTAAAATAAATACCAGCCACAGTAATGAAATGTGGATTTCTACTTTGTGATAAAAAAAGGGAAAAGTGTCAATATGGGTTTTGATTAGGTCAGATAAAGGGAATGAACACATTAATTTGAAGGGAAAATAAGATATTAATTTAAAAACACTATTGTTATTTAATATTACACATACACTACCATTCCAGTTTTGGGTCTGTAAGATTAAGACTGAATTCACAGCATCATTAATTCAGTGTCACATGATCCTTCAGAGATTATTCTAATATGCTGATTTGATGCTCAAGAAACATTTCTTAATAATATCAGTGTAAAAAACAGTCGAGCTGCATAATATTTTTTTGCGGAAACCATCAGTAAAATAAATGTAAATGTCTTTACTGCTTTCATCAATTTAAAGTCCCTGCTGAATAGAAGAATTACTTTCTTTAAAAAAATAAATCACTCACCCAAAACTTTAATGGTTTTGTTTATTATTGGGCTTGGTGGAAACCTAAACAGAACATGAAGGTTAAGATGCTAGGTTATGATTGTAATGCCACTGAGTACCTCTTTATTAATAAGCTGAACCAAATATTGAATTGTGCCTTGATTTTTACTTATTTTTTCCTAATGACCAAAACATGTTTTTGAGATAGATTTAGACATTTCTTAATGTATATTATCTAATTTTTCTATATTAATGTTTGACCTACATTGTTGTAAAATGAGATTGAGAATTGTTTTTTTTTTTACCTCTCTCTTGAATGTCACTTTCACTGTCACTTTAACAGGCCTGTCTTTTTTCCATGTGTGTGTTTTATTAATAATATATCACATAATGCTGCATAAGTGTGTTTTCAGTGATGTTTTGTCAGTTACACATCATTTTGTTAGTATATTACTATAACATGTGCATAAAAATACCGATACGCCATATGATACAAAAACTGTATTGTTCATTTGTATTTGGTAACCAATAATATTATCAAACCAAAGGTTTTTGTGTGTTTTTGTTCTTTATTCCTCTTCTACTATATCATTAAGATGCCAGAATTCCTGGAAATGAACATAGTAAGATTGTTCAAGCCAATGCAACCTTTACCTGGGGGAAGGTCACCTGACTAAGGCCCATTACAGGTTCAATGATCCGAATCTCGGTTCCCCACTGGCCCTGCGTCCTGTCACTCACTCCTGCCCTTCACCTCTATGGGGACACATTCATAAAGCTCCACACGCTCACCGGTACGTTCCTCTGTTAACTTAACATACCACCACTGGACTACTAAGTTTCCTCCATGGCAGAGAACAAGCCGTACCGTTATGGGCTCATCGTTCTTGGGATGGCGTTTGTGGCGTTGGGTCTGTTCATGATTTCTGTAGAGAAGCCACAGGTGTTCGCCACGTTCTGTGCTGCGGGAGTGATAATGGTGGTTATGGGGACCGTCTGGTCGGTGTGTCAGTGTTACCCCAGGGTAAGGAGGGTGGGCTCTTCCCACTGTTCGCTAATAGATGGATTTCATATTTTATGTTCATTGCAGAGAATCAAGCATGTGCATATAATTTGTGTCTTTGTAGTATTCAAGGTGTCAAAACTGACTATGTTTGTGTAGCATGGTAGATTAATGGAGTTGTCAAAGCATGATATCAGATCTTAGGTAATTAATACTCAAAGTTAGAGTTTGAATTGTTTTACATTTGAGTGTTTCACCTGTCCTACAGGTGACTGTCATACTGCCAGATAAGGAAACGCTCTGTGGGGCTGGAAAACAGGACTTGAGTGCTGGAAGCTCAGATGAAAAAAGGTTAGCGTGACCTCTTTACAAACAATACAAATTTAAGATAAACTGCAAACGACATTAAGATTTTTGACTGAAAAGCATTTGCCAATGGGAAGCATACAAATCATTCAAGAAACTATTGTCTATTTTATGTCATGTCAATAAATGTGGTTCTCAAGTAAATTTTTATAGTAGAAAACAAAACAAAAATAAACTTGATTTTTTTTTTTGGTGTTTACAAAGCTAATTAAGGATGTTCTAAATAGAAACACTTTTTTCAGTTTTTTTGTGATTGAATTAATAATTTACTTTAAGAGTAAAGATAATGCAAATGATCGTCTCCATCACCCTCCATTCATTCATCCAGTCTAATTCAAGCTCTTCCTTCTCTTTCTGTCATTACACTGTGTGTTTATGTGTTTCCTGGGAGCCCATCAAGACTCATTACTTTCTAAGTCTAAATTCACTTCCTCTGTAACTGGGTTCAGCAGTTGGCTAATTGAATCTTATGAGCCAGAGAATGTAATTACTCAGTTGATCAGATTATTTTTGGTAAAAATCTTCAAGAGACAAGGGTTCAACCTTACAACTCAACAGCCTCTAAGAATCTCTCTCTCACTCTCAGCATGATCAACACTGTTTGATGTAAATTGCACTGATAATAGTGAGTTTTAGAAAGCAGTCTAAAAAAAAAAAAAAAAAAAAAAAAAAAAAAAATGTAGCAGCTGGCATCACTATACTCAAGATCATGCATCTTTATCTCCATCATCAAATCTTTTCACGCTGACTGACATTTACACATTTTTATTTATTTACGCCATATACCATCCAATGGGGAGGAGGGGTGGGCACTCTGGAGGTCCCTCAGGACAGACACGGGACAGTGGGCCTCCAGAGCGGTACCCATTCCGGGTGCCATGGCGGATCCGGAGCCTCGGGAGGCCATGGGGGACAGTTGGCCCCGAGCAGGGGACTCGGGAGGCCATGGCGGAGCAGGGGACTCGGGAGGCCAAGGCGGATCCGGAGCATCGGGAGGCCACGGCGGAGCAGGGGACTCGGGAGGCCATGGTGGAGCAGACTCCGAGGCTGCGGCCCCAGCCCCCGCCTCGGCCTCTACGGCTGGAGCCATAGTACCCCCCCCCAAAAAAAATACTTGGAGAAATGTAGGGGTTGTATTCGGGGCCTGGAGCCCTCCCTGGGCTGAACGGGGGATCAGGAGCCCTCCCTGGGCTGAACGGGGGATCAGGAGCCCTCCCTGGGCTGAACGGGGGATCAGGAGCCCTCCCTGGGCTGAACGGGGGATCAGGAGCCCTCCCTGGGCTGAACGGGGGATCAGGAGCCCTCCCTGGGCTTGACCGGGGAACAGGAGTCCTTCCTGGGCTGAACTGGGGACCAGGAGCCCTCCCTGGGCTACACTCGGGAACAGGAGCCCTTCCTGGGCTGAACTGGGGATCAGGAGCCCTCCCTGGGCTACACTCGGGAACAGGAGCCGAAACCTCCCTGGGCTTAACTGGGGAACAGGAGCCCTCCCTGGGCTTACCGGGGGAACAGGAGCCCTCCCTGGGCTTAACCGGGGATCAGGAGCCCTTCCTGGGCTTAACTGGGGAACAGGGTAGCGCTTACGTGGTGCTGACACTGGAGGGCGCTCTGGAGGAGCAGGCACAGCAAAGCACCTTCGAGGAGCTGGGACTGGAGTGAGGTTTGGGGCTGGAGCCGACACTGGAGCGAGCTCTGGGGCTGGAGCTGGCACATATTCGTCCGTGGGGCTTGCCACACTAACGTACTTGGTGCTTGCCACACTAATGTCCTTGGGGCTTGCCACACTAACGTCCTTGGGGCTTGCCACACTAACTGCCGGCTGACTTGGGGAAGCCGCGG
>NW_015506230.1:277348-279929 GCF_001515645.1 Sinocyclocheilus grahami | reverse complement strand
CGGGAACAGGAGCCCTTCCTGGGCTGAACTGGGGATCAGGAGCCCTCCCTGGGCTACACTCGGAAAAGGAGCCCTTCCTGGGCTGAACTGGGAATCAGGAGCCCTTCGTGGGCTATACTGGGGAACAGGGTAGCGCTTCCGTGGTGCTGGCACTGGAGGGCGCTCTAGAGGAGCAGGCACAGCAAAGCACCTTCGAGGAGCTGGGACTGGAGTGAGGTTTGGGGCTGGAGCCGACACTGGAGCGAGCTCTGGGGCTGGAGCTGGCACATATTCGTCCGTGGGGCTTGCCACACTAACGTACTTGGTGCTTGCCACACTAATGTCCTTGGGGCTTGCCACACTAACGTCCTTGGGGCTTGCCACACTAACTGCCGGCTGACTTGGGGAAGCCGCGGACGGTGGCGGACTGGTTCTGGCTCTGGACCGGACACTCCCCAGACACCGGAAGACACCTTCCCTCCAAGTTAGGCCAGTGGTGTCTGGGAGGTCCACGGAGCGATGGTAGTTGGCCCCGAGCCAGAACAGCTGATTGAGGACGGCGTCCTCTAACGCCGTCACCTCTGCGAGCTTGCAGAACTCCCGGGCGTACTCGTAGAAGGGGAGTTCGAGGCGAGCTAAGGCGGGCGACGCGAGCAGCAATTTCCATCGCCGTGGGGGGGAAAAACCAGGAAACAAAAACCTTCAAAAAGATGGGGAAAAACAAACGCGAGGAAAAAGTCGCCGCTCACTTTCGGTTTTGGGTCTGCTGTTCTGTCACAATACACTTAGAGGAACGAGGAGACGCTGGAGAATACTTTAACAAGACTTTAATTCCAGGAACCAAGGGAGACGAACTCAGGAAGACGTTTAACAGCGGACAGAGAATTAGGGACTGGGAACACTTTAAATACCCACAGGAGGAGGGGATGACGAGACACACCTGGGAGCAATGAAACATCAATGGAAACACCTGGGACAAATGAACGTAATCAGGACAGGAACAGGAAACTAACCAAATAAGGGCATAGGAAGGCACATGGGGAGCAAGACACACACAAAACATAGAACAGAGTCAGACACTATTATTATTATTATTATTTATGTTGTTTCTAGAAGTAGCAATTTTGACAATAGTCAATAGAAAAAAATATAACCACACACACATTGTTTGTCCACAGAATAATTACACATTATTAAATAAAAAGCGTCCCCGCACGAACCTCTACCTCCGCCAGCAGGACCTCAATTTCAGACTCAGTAAAGTTTTTATTTATTTTTTGTGCTTGTCATTCTCAAGCATAGAAATTCGGATATTGTCATGTGCTCTTTTATATGGTAATGATATTAATTAGGGGGCGTTTACAAGGCGGAGATCTGACACCAGTCAGCTGCGCACAATTTCAAGATCATTTGCAATTTATAAATGTCACATCTGGAAGAGAGGCGTACGCACGTGTTTTTGTGCGCACGTTCATTTTCTCTGAATCGCACTTATGCACTTTTGAGAAATTATCTTAAAACAAATTTAGGACGGTTTATACGCAACATTTTATAAATGAGGCCCCAGATTTCTGAACACCGGGAACATTCTTTATTTATTATCTATGAATTAAAAAACGGGGACAATACATTTTTTAATGCTTTTGTTTTTAATTGTTGTGGGTTAATAATTAATAATTTTTTTTTTACATTTAGTTTTATTTTTGGTTTCGTTTTAAAACAGTTCACCAAAAAATCAGTTTATAGTAATCCTTATAATATTGTTTTCAACATCCTGCTATTTACATTATAAAAAATTATGACTTTACCAAAACACATTACAAAAATAAAGCTAAATAAATACAATAAGATATAATAAATATAACTTTAAGAAATGTTTGGACTCAGTTTTAAAATTTTATTACATTTTTATTCCTGAAATCCACCCTTCTGCTGGGATCAGTATAATCCTATCAGTATAATTTTTTTGGGGATCAAAGGTATCCCAATCGTACCAAAACTTTTTGAACAACAACACAAACTGACGATTTGATCCAAATCAAAATCAAGACTGGATTTTGGGATCTAATCCAATTTCAGAATCCTTTTTTTTTTCTTTTGAACAACCCATTTTCAAGATTTGATCCAATCAGCTATCAGAAAAGTAAATCTTGAAAAGTAATCTGATCGGATTTTGGATTACTTTTGAACAACTGGCCCCAGGTGTTATGTCATTTCAAAGGGATTTCAGCATTTCAGGTCATGTCAAAGGAATAGTTCACCCCAAAATGAAAATTTGCTGGTAATTTACTCACCCTCAGGTCATCGTGGTTCTTGGTGAATCAGAAAAGTAAATCTTGAAAAGTAATCTGATCGGATTTTGGATTACTTTTGAACAACTGGCCCCAGGTGTTATGTCATTTCAAAGGGATTTCAGCATTTCAGGTCATGTCAAAGGAATAGTTCACCCCAAAATGAAAATTTGCTGGTAATTTACTCACCCTCAGGTCATCGTGGTTCTTGGTGATTCATAAAATGCAAGTCAACTACTACTGTCAATTGAGAGTCCCCCCCCCCCCAAAAAAAAAAAACGACAAACAAACAAGCACCGTGGGCAAACAGA
>NW_015506230.1:271441-274397 GCF_001515645.1 Sinocyclocheilus grahami | reverse complement strand
CAAAAAAAAGCAGGCAACATAAAATAAGCTCTTGGCGATAAATCGAGGTCTTAAGTGAAACGTTCAGCCAGAAATTGAACATTATTTACAACGAAAAAAACATGCAAAACGAACACACTGGTAACCCATACAACCCCAAATAATAATTTAAACTTTTTAAAACATACGTGCATTCACTTGACTTAAATATCCCCCCCCCCCCCCAAAAAAAAGCAGGCAACATAAAATAAGCTCTTGGCGATAAATCGAGGTCTTAAGTGAAACGTTCAGCCAGAAATTGAACATTATTTACAACGAAAAAAACATGCAAAACGAACACACTGGTAACCCATACAACCCCAAATAATAATTTAAACTTTTTAAAACATACGTGCATTCACTTGACTTAAATATCAGCATGTTGTGAAACTTGTAAGCGTGTTGTCGTGTGCTGACATTTACATCATGCATGTACTCGTGAAACCAGGTTGGATAGCTATCATGAGAGTGAGTAAATGATGAGAGAACTTTAATTTCTGGGTTCATTTTTATCCCTTTAATGTGTAAAACGTTTACAATTAGTATACTGTATATATGCACATTGAAATACTGTAGCATAAAACTTACATTTATGTTCCTGTCACAGTCCAACGAAACCAATAACAGCTCCTTTGGCTGGCTTCTGTGATGATGAAGAAGTAGAAATATCGACAGATCCAAAACTCCACACAGAGAACAAACACAGGGAGTGTGTCATAGTCCTCCACACATGTCGAAGCTCTCCCAGTGTTCTGGCCTGCTCCAGCACTCCTCTGACAGACAGAAGAACTCCACGACCAGACCCCAACAGAGAGATGTACTATGGGAAAGTGGAGGACTCATGTTACTACACATCTGAGCTGGAGAGTGAATAGTTCCTGCTGCTCCTAATGTCCAAATCATCATCTACATATGACTTAAAACAAGATTAGCCAGACACCCATGTAGTCATACTGTTTTAGTTTTTTTTAATAACTTGTACAATAACAAAATATTTATGCATGTAATTTATGTAATCACATTTTACATTAGGCTGTTAAGTATGTTTATGTCACAAGGTCTGGCCATGACTTTGTCAAAAGCATATGATAATAGAATCGTTCCACTCTCAGGGAAATAAGGCTGGGAAAAGTTTAAACATTAGGTGATGAAATACTTGTGACCTTGACTCATGACACCATGAAGACCAAAGGACACTGAAAGAGGAACTGCCTGGTGTGAAGTTTTTATATTTGTCTGTGATGCTCCTTCAAAGGAGATCCTTTACATTTGAGACAGCTCAATAATTTATATGTTTTAGATGACTTAAATGTAGTATTTGAAATTGTATTACTTTAATGTGTAAAAGTGATAATTGTTGAGCCAGTTCTAGATATTTTTAAGTCATGTAAAAAATGCATGTTGCAATACTGAACAGTGAATCATCTCGGCCACAAAATATAAGTACTCACACATGCTAGATTTTCCTGTCATGGTGGGGACTTTCCATTTATGAGGCTCCATTAGTGCCAAAATGGAGTCAACTGCTTTGTGCTATACATTTGTCCATGTCTTCAGTCAGTGCCTATGTGTTAAGATTAACAAAGAACATACTCATCAACATCTATAAATGTATGTCCTCTTGTTCCGTCATCCTCCTTGCCAAGCTTGTTCTGTCCTTCATAGAAGACTGTTTCCAAAAATGGTGTTCCATTTGTGCCAAAAAGTGTAGACTGCTTTGTACAATACATTTGTTTATGACTACGGTTATTGCTGTTGTTTCATTTGTGTTATCTGCGGTTTCATTTGTGTTATCTGCTTATGTCGTCCTCCCTGTCATGTGTTCAGCTTTGTTTTATGCTATAAGTTACTGCTCTCAGTGAACACCTTGCATTGCATTTTAGAGTTATCCAGGTAAACAAACACAATTAGATTTTTTTCCACTAATGAGCTTTCAAAATCTTTCTAAAACTCTGAATATTATGACAAAGGACGAAGATAAAAGGACTATACTGTAGATTCGCTCACGTTTAGAAATATAAATGCATCTAAAAGTTTGAGAAAACTCATCATTGAACATATTTATAGGTGCTGTTTGTTTACCTGGATATCTGCAAAATGGTCTGCAGAACATTCACTGAGAGCAGTAACTCATAAAGCATAAAATGCTGAACACATGATAGAAAGCTGAACACATGACAGGGAAGACAACAGACAATAACAGTAGACATAGATATGTGGTTGATAGTTTTTTGGCACAAATTAAATGCCATATCCATCGACTTCTGCTTTTATACTGAGCTAATGGTATTTTCTGTCCTCTAACCCTAAACATGAACCTCACAAAGCTTTCTGCATTTTTACAAGCTCATTCAGGCATATTTTTATGAATGGGACAGGCCACCCAAAAAAATAAATAAATAAATTAAAATCATTTACCCATGTTTATATGATCCACAGAAGAAAATCGTACAGTTTTGGAACAACATAAGGCTGAATAAATGATGACAGAATTTTCATTTTTGTGCAAACTATCCTTTTAAACTGTTTGGACCAATGGCTTGCATTGCATTGTAGGTTCCTTTCCTTTTCTGGGGTAATTTGATTCCTACAATATGCAAAACCTGACACACACACAAACACACACACACACACACAGTCTGGGCAGCTATCCTTGTGGGGACTCTCCATAGGCGTAATGGTTTTTCTACTGTACAGACCCTATATTCTATTGCCCTACACCAACCCTACCCCTAAACCTACCCCTCACAGGAAACTTTCTGCATTTTTAGATTTTCAAAAAACTTAATTCTGTATGATTTATAAGCTTTTGTACCCGTGGGGATTTAGGTCCCCACCGTGACACGAGTCCCCATGAGTCTGTGTGTAGTCAGGTTTAAGTCCCCACCAGGATATATAAACCAGTACACACACACACACACACACACACACACACACA
>NW_015506230.1:268028-270249 GCF_001515645.1 Sinocyclocheilus grahami | reverse complement strand
TCCTTGTGGGGACTCTCCATAGGCGTAATGGTTTTTATACTGTACAGACCGTATATTCTATTGCCCTACACCAACCCTACCCCTAAACCTACCCCTCACAGGAGACTTTGTGCATTTTTAGATAAAAAAAAAACTTGATTCTGTATGATTTATAAGCTTTTGTACCCGTGGGGATTTAGGTCCCCACCGTGACACGAGTCCCCATGAGTCTGTGTGTAGTCAGGTTTAAGTCCCCACCAGGATATATAAACCAGTACACACACACACACACACACACACACACACACACATAGGTGTAAACATTCAGCAGTTAGATTATTAATCAAGCATTATGCCCAAGCCTCTGGCATGTGATTTGCATAATCAGATCGTTTACAATTAGGCTACATCTTCAGCAAAGGCTTACCTGTACTTTTGACAGCCCTTGATTCTTGCATTTTTCACACCAATACACACACACACACACACACACACACACACACATAGGTGTAAACATTCAGCAGTTAGATTATTAATCAAGCATTATGCCCAAGCCTCTGGCATGTGATTTGCATAATCAGATCGTTTACAATTAGGCTACATCTTCAGCAAAGGCTTACCTGTACTTTTGACAGCCCTTGATTCTTGCATTTTTCACACCAATCTCAATAATTCTTGAATACTACAATCAGGTTACATAATTGAAAAAGTTAAGTATTAATTATTTTAGATCAGCATTTATCATGGTGTTTGGGGCACATCTCCGGTTTCTTTCTTTCACAAAATGCGTTTTTTTCTTCACTCAGTGTGAGTCAACACTGACAGATACAACAATAGCCTACCGCTTTGACCATATGGATTGTATAGTGTTTTGCACGTTTAATTCGACCGCGACTCTTTTAGCTGTTCACCCATACCACTATTTGGCCAACAGAGGACGACGTGAATCTGAAAAAGTCTTCCTTTCGTCTTTTTTGAAAAGAAAAATAATAATTATATAATTATTAAAATGATATATATACAGTTTTACTACAAATCAATTTTAATTTAATTTATTGATATTTGTTAGATCTATATTTCACAATGTAGCTTCTAACTAACCGACACTTTCATTTTACAGGTTTCATGTTAGGACATGTTACATGTCTAGGCATAGTAGGCTAAACGTATAAAACGTGTGTGGGTGGACTGTAATATGACTCCTCTTCTGCTGTATTTATTAACGAGACATCGTTCGATACAAAGCCCGCCCCACCTCTGCTTCAGTCAGTCTGAGAGATTCAGATGACATGTTAAATGACATGAGGATACACACGCCTGTCTTATTATATGACGAACAATAGTGCAAAAGAGAATTTTGAGCAATATCACCTGAAACTATTTATTTGATATTGTTTAGTTTAGTGTCCACAGAATGAAAAGCGTCGTGACGGTGTGCTGTCTGAGTTTTCTGCTGGGTCTTGTGGCTGTAGTTGAGACTGATGAAGACTACACTGAGGATGAAGAGATGATCCTGTCTCTAATTCTGCAGGATGACACCCAGCCTGAAGCAGAGAGCAGGCCATCCGCCCAGTTTTACCGGTGCACTAAGGTAAGAGATCACTACCTGCTAAATGAACTTGGCCTAATTAATTGAGCTTATTTGTGGGACTGGTGATATTACCTGATAGCATGCATGCATATATATATATATATAATGTTTAGTTAAGGAAAATACTTAGGAGGAAAAATTGAGAAATAGGGGAAAAAAAAAATGTGTAGGACAAATTGCTGCATATTCAAAATGAAATAGTTCCGTTTTCTGTGTCTGGGGCAGCTATATGATTGTTTAGTAGGCTATTCTGGACATTTGGACTTAATCACATGAAATTGTACTTTTTATGAAAGCAAAAGAAACTGATTTTGATATGTGAAAGGGTTGTTTTCTGTTAATCACGCAAAGTGCACTTACTATGTCTACAGCATGCAGATTGTTTAATTAATAGGTAATAATGAAGTATAAAAAAATCTAATTAATAATGCATGTATAAGTAGTCATTTCCCGAGTGATACTAATAAAGTTTTATATTTTTTCCTAGAGCATCAGGCACATTATTATATCATCCCATACACATATTATTATATTCCATCACATACAAGTACATGGCAAAATGTACAGTTTAAAGCACGTAAAACAGAATAACAACAACAAAATACATAAAATGAACAAACACACACACACACACACACACACATATATATA